>NC_134115.1:84712992-84955492 GCF_040939455.1 Microcebus murinus | reverse complement strand
AAAAAAGGATGAAGGGGAAAACAGGCCATGTTTCTCACGCATATTAGCACAAAGGGTTACCTGTGCTCTGCTCTTAAAGGAAATTATTACAAGTGGTGGGAAAAAAGGAAACGGCCATTTTCTTTTTATGTAAAGGGACAGATGTTCAAACAAAATGCTCTATTGAGGAATTTTTAGGATAGGTAAATATGACAACTAAATTTGAAAAGGGGGATAAAAACCCAGCACTATTTAAAGGGAAAGCAACGAGTTTCAGGAGGTGGAAAGAATGGTAACACCGATTTATAATAACACCTACATGTCTTTGTGACCAGCTACTCTATGTAGTTACCAGTGATCTAATGAACTAGTGTGCCAATGATATCCTTTTAAATTTACTACATGCCTGAAGTCTCCTCGCCAGGAAATGCTAGATGCCCACATTTGGACTTCCATCAAAACCAGTGAGTCCTCTTCTATTATTAATACTCTTATATTATTGTGAATGCATCTTCTGAACTCTTCAGCATTCAATTACACAAACTCTTACTGCAATCCTTCCTTTCCCCCCACCCCCATTCCCACATTCTGCTCCCTTGTCTTTTCTCCCTGCCGAATGAGATTGCCATGGCACTTCCATTTCCTGTCTTGTCAGTTAAGATCACTGCCATGCTGTGAATGGGATAACACTACACTGTGTGCCTGCTCCCTCTAACACTGAGAGCATCGTGTGTGCTACGCTACACAGCTGCTTCTCCCACTGCTCTATTTTTTGGAAGACCCAATCTTCCAGACTTAGTAAGTTCCTTCTAGATCCAGTTCACAATACAAGATGTTTCTGCCAAAAAGCAAATGTTTTCAGCCCTTTTGTTTCTTATGTAGGTGGTTTTAGCTTCGTATTTTACAGTTGTTAATATGATAATTCGATACTGTTAGTACCTGGATATCATTCTATTGTTTGCCTAAAAATTCACTATGTTCAAATTTAAATGCATATGAGCATATGTACTATATCCAAGCAGCAACTGTGTCTTTCGCATGCTCTCTTTCATTTGATTTTTAAATAACTTTATAGGCTAAGTGCCATTGGCCTTATTTATAGATAAGAAAACCAAACTTCAAAGAGGTTAAGTGACTTAAGAGCCCAAGATTACATGGTCAGTAAACAAGAAAACAATGATTCAAACACAAGTCTCTCTTTCTCTAAGATGCTGCTACACCTCAAATACCTAGAGAAACAGGTCATAATACTGGATTTTAAATTCACTTTGCAATTTCAATATAACTAAACTACACTACTGGAGAACATGGCTTTGGAGTCAGAATAGCCTGGATTCAAATTCTGACTATCTCTTATTAGGCCCTTCCTGGGCCAGGAGCAGTGGCTTATGCCTATAATCCTAGCATTCTGGGAGGCCAAGGCAGAAGTATCATTTGAGGTGAGGAATTCAAGAGCAGCTTGAGCAAGAGTGAGACTTTTCTACTAAAAGTAGAAAAATTAGCCAGTCATGTCGTGCACCTGTAGTCCCAGCTACTTGGGAGGCTGAGGCAGGAGGATCACTTGAGCCCAAGAGTTTGAGGTTGCTGTGAGCTAGGCTGATGCAACGGCACTCTACTCAGGGCAACAAAATGAGACTCTGTCTCAAAAATAAAAAATAAAAAAGTCCCTTCCTGTGTGACTATAGGAAGCCCTCTGGCTCATTCTCTATAAATAGGGATACAAATAACTCAAGGAATCCTTACAAAGTTTAAATGAGATAAAATATGTAAAAAGCCTAATACGTGACATAATTATCACTTTAAAAAGTAACAGTGGTATTCACTTTAAATCATACGGATTGAAATCTGTTTTTATTAAAATACTACATTTTCTAAAGCCAAAGAACTATTTATTTAGTATCATCTATGAAAATAAAACAGTCCCAATTGCCATCGCAAAATTATAAAAAAATATGGAAGTTTTGCCACCTTGAAGTATAATCTGAAACAAGTCTGTCCTATAATTATAACTTTTATCTTATTTCTGATAATATTCTTTACACGGTCAAATCTGTTTTTTTTTTAATTCTAGTATCTTTATATATCAAAATTTCCTTACCATAGATTGTGATCCATAGATGTATTTTGCAACATATTTTTTTTTTTGAGACAGTCTCACTTTGTTGCCCAGGCTAGAGTGAGTGCCATGGCGTCAGCCTAGCTCACAGCAACCTCAAACTCCTGGGCTCAAGCCATCCTGCTGCCTCAGCCTCCCAAGTAGCTGGGACTACAGGCATGCACCACCATGCCCGGCTAATTTTTTCTATATATTAGTTGGCCAATTAATTTCTTTCTATTTATAGTAGAGACAGGGTCTCGTTCATGCTCAGGCTGGTTTCGAACTCCTGACCTCGAGCAATCCTCCTGCCTTGGCCTCCCAGAGTGCTAGGATTACAGGCGTGAGCCACTGTGCCCGGCCTGCAACATATTTTAATAATATGTAGTTTTACTACTTTGAGATGTCTCAACTTTTATGACCTAAGTTTCTGGTTTCTTCCTTTGCTCTTTTGTACTACTTTTACTCTCGTATCACTTCAGTAGTATAATGGCTCTTTGATGTGTGCCGATGATGAAACACTTATGATAGTTGCTCATTATTAGGGGTCTCTGGCCACATGTTTCAAGTAAGTACAGAAATTTAGAGAATGGCCATGTGCAGAAGAACACCAAGAAAATAAATGGTGCCATTGATTTGTTCTGAAATAAGGACTCGTTTCTTCCTGCAAATGTACTCATTAAGATATTATAACTGGCTATATGATGTTCTTGTTAAAATTAGTTAAAATTAGACAAAAGTTACACATCCTCTCAATTAGCATTTTGGAAATCTTTTAATCAAATATTTCACAGATGAGCTGGGAGGAATGGCTCATACCTATAATCCGAGTACTTTGGAAGTCTAGGGTGGGAGGATTGCTTGAGGCCAGGAGTTCAAGACCACCCTGGGCAACATAGCAAGATCCTATCTCTAAAAAAAAAATTTTTTGTTTTAATTAGCCAGGCATGGTGGCAATGCACCTGCAGTCCTAGTTACTCGGGAGGCTGAGGCAGCAGGATCACTTGAGCCCCAGAGTTGAAGGCTGCAGTGAGCTACAACTGAGCCACTGCACTCCAGCCTAGGTGACAGAATGAGACCCTGTGTCAAAAAAAAAAAAAAAAACCCTCACAGATGAAATGTATAATATTTTTTAACACTATACATATAGCCTACATATGACACAAAATATTTAAGAAACTACCAATGTGAAGAAATAGTTCTTTTTTTCATTCATAATTTTTCTCAAATGAAAATACTAAACCCCAGTTGAATTTAACATAGTGACTGCCACATTAGGAAAATTTTTCCCCCCTTGGGGCCATGGTGTTTTATTACAAAAATAGAATAAAAACTTCAAAAACAAAATGATTCTTTCTAATTTAATGAAAAATGTGTTGTTTTTTATTGTTTTTTGTGTGAGTTATATGCAATTAAAAAGTCAATATAATTGTGACAATAAGAACATCAACAAGATTTTCAGAAGTAAGATTTTCAGAACCAACTGCAGGGTTTTGCCCAGGGGGCCACCCATCATGTAACATGTATGCCACAGTGTGGCAGTGTGAGTTGCCTGCGCACCATGTGGCTCCCTAGGTAAAGAGACATGAGTTACATATGCTTCCTGAGTCCCTGGGCTTAAAACTAGCGCGAGTTAGATACAACTCTCATGGGAGTTAATGTGTGAAAAATACCAAATATACTTACTTGTGTACTTTAAGGTGATTAGTAAATAGCATTCATATGTCCCTCATGATAGTCAGAATCCTGACCCTATCAGATAATTAATCTCATGGTTATCTTTGAATTCATTTCCTTTGCTGCAGCCAGCTTCTTTCCCTTTTCTCTAAAATGTTCAAAAGCAAATATATAAATTACAGTCACTTGACTTCATTATGAGTAGCAGATTCCACTGGTTTTCTTTTTCCTCTTGCAGGAAAGAATGTCCACTTTATTGTTTTTGTAATGCCAAATTATCCTGATGCACAGGCACTGTTCAAAATAGCATGCCAGTAAATACCGCATGAGGGTCATTGACATTCTCTGTACATTCCAATGTAACAGCACAGCATAAAGTTTTATCTGTATTATTATAAAGGACACACACTCAGTTTTATTGAAAAGGCTTTGTGAAGCATAGCATGATTATAGGAAACATGAACTTTACTAGACTTCCATATGATTTTAAAGTGTGCTGGCTCTTTAACATAAATACAGCACCTAATTAATGACTGAAAATGGCTTCTATCTTTTTATGTAACATTTATCTGTATGCATTTCTCTTAAGGATTTTACATTTTACTGTAAGTACTGTAGATGTGTCAGTCAATGGTGAACTTTGAAAAGGATATTTGTGCTTCTCATAGTAGTATCACATCTATCACTCTCTTCCATTAAACACCATGTAAGTGTCTGAAAAGCACAACCACCCCACATGGCATGCAAAGGACAATGGCAGAAAAGCTTAAAAGCATCCTCCAAGCAGCAAATCATAAAAATAAGACTTCTATGTTAATAATGCAAAGAATTCATTTACTTAGAAATATAAATAAAACAGCATATTCTTAGATATTAATATAAATTACAAAAAGTGGCTGGCTTGATTAATTAAACAAAACATTCTAGTGCAAATTTATTGATAATTTTTCACAAACTATTTTCTAGTAACGAATAACTAAAAGCTTAGCTTTAAAAAAAATCATTATTACTTTAAGCAACCTACAGGAAAGAAATAAAAAAGAAAAAGAAATCCAAAGACATTGTTTCAGAATCATCTGACCACTCAAAATATATTCTACATCTTGAAGTCACATAGATTTACTTCCCCCTCTGATAAGAAATTAATGTGAATCAAATTCACTATAAAGACGCAGCAAAATCAAGGTAGAATTGAAAATAACAGCAATTAAATGCAGTATTGCTCATTAGAACAATTAAAAACATTTTCCCTCTAGGGATTAAAAAAATTTTTTTTTTTAGTTAGGAAGGTATTGGGGGCATGAAGGGTGAGATAGGGGCATACGCAAATAGGCAAATAAACAATTAATTAGGAAAGTCAATTTAAGGAGAATCAATATTAAGATATTTGAAAAACATGATAACATAATCAGGCTTTTTCCCAGTTACTTAGAGGGCTGTATAAATATACAACTTCCCTTGTTGCCTAGTTAAGAAAAAAAATGTCCATTATTCAACCCACTTCTCTGAATAGGAAATATGTATGCATTAATATAAATATGATTGTATATTTATATTAACAACATACAGATTTCAAAATTACCTAAAGAAACCTGATTTTGAACTGGGTGTTTTAGGTGGTAAACCATGGAAATGTCAACTTTGATTTCAGCTAACAAAAAGGAATTTAGAGGATGGATAAGCTCCAGGACCTTTGAATTAAATGAAAGACCAGAACACTCCACAGAATGTCTGCAATAACAGTCTCTACAGAAAATTATGAGGAACTACATAAATCCACCCTCTTCCTCTTCACACAGGCTCATTAAAGCTGTACTGACTCTCTGGGCAGCTATAATTCTGCTGACTGATACCCTGGAATCACCCTGTCAATACCCAGTGGTGTGCTGCCTCTCCAACTATCTCTGCCCCTAATATTCCTCTCTTTGATGGGATTTGCTGACCTTTAATCTGATGCTAGTTTACTCTCATCACTGAAGTGTAAGTCGGAGAGCAATAAAACGGCAACCTCACTGATTCAAAAGGGAGAGCTAAAGCCTGCTAACTGTGAATCTAACCTTTCATAATGGCTCGCTCTTAAAGGAGGAAGCATGAAGTGGAAGGCAGCTAAAACAAACAATGTGTAATGCTGAGCACAAGATTTATTAGAATCCCTTTTGCATGGGTATTACAAGAGGACATAGGGGCTGTAAACAAGAGATACACAAATATTTGCAAGAAAGACCAAAGTCCTGGTCAGAATATCCTTCCATAACAATATAGATCTCCAACAAGAGCTATGCAATAGGAAATCAAGCAGGGTTAGATGAATGAAAAAACCTGGGATGACTCCAGGTAGATGTAAGCAACACTGGAGTAATAAAATCATCGTTAAAAATAAGATGTTTTTCTTTGATGAGGTATGAGTTTGTAATGACTGAAAACCAAAACCTCACATTCATAATGAGTCCTAGGGAATTCAAAAGCTTGCAGAAATTAAATGCTTCCAAATAATTTTCAGTATAATATCAAAGTTAGATAAATAATAAGACATCACATTTTACTGAGAGCTTTCTATGTGCCTGGCACTACTCAAAGTACTTTATCTGTATTAACTCATTTAATCATCCCCAAAACCCATAAGAGATAAGTACTATTATTAAGTCCATTTTAATTATCATGAAACTGAGGCACAATGTGGTTAAATACAGTGCTTATGGTCACATAGCTAGAAGGTGAAAAGGCCAGGATTTGATCCCAGGCAGTCTGGCTTTTAGCCTGAACTCTTTACCACCTCTTGTGCATATTATGTTAACAGAATCTAAAAGACAAAGTAACTGCCTTACAGAAGTATTCACTGTTGTTTTATTTTTGTATTTTCAAAAGTTGTTCTCGGTAATTTAAAAAAAAAAATCCTCATTGCAAGACCTTTAGTAAATTTGTGAACTCTCATTTATTACTTATTTTTTTAATATCAAACAATTCTGAAGACATAAAAATAAGAAATACTATTATATGAATAACATCATCTTCTACAATTTTATGATTATTTCTCAAATTAGTCTATTGAGGATTATCACCAGGTGTATTTTCCAAAAATGTTGACAATTAGGAAGATGTGAGCAACTACTATTCAAAAGTTAAAATAATCAAGTTCAAATGTGACATGTTCAGTGTTCAACTGTATTCATGCAAAGAAAAACAAATGTATTATGCCATATTCTCAAATGGCAGCAAATTCTGGCCTCTGTTTAAATGACTTAAAACTGCCACTGCCATCCAGTTTTTTGGTTTTTTTTTTTGATGATGAGTCTCTTGAGATTTCAAATATTTAGCCAATAAGTTTGAAGAGCCATAACTGAATTACAAGTTAGTTAGTAATTACAATTACAGATTAGTTTAATATCAACTAGTAGTACTAATCACACAAGGCCACTTTTCACCTGCTTGCACAAAGACTGAATTTTCATTTTAAATCAATCTGGTAAACAAAAAAGAAGGATCTTTCAGGTTGCAAAACACATGAATCTATATAAAATATACACTAAATGCCAGAGCATAAACAAAGCGGAAGTTATTGCATAACAAATCTCTTCCAATCCTCTTGGGAAAAACAGAGTCTGACAGTATTAGGTTCTAACAGGTGGTGCAGATAGCAAAAGAATTACTTATTCATTCTACCAGAAAGAAAAAGAATAAAAAGCATAATTTAATTTATAATTTATGTTTACAAGTGTTATTTTTAAGAGTTACAGTCTGCTTTGCAAATTACTTGGTCTGGTTCAAGTTGACATGTTGCATCACAGAACAAGCCTGAAGGGTCTTCACAACATGTACAGTAATTAACACGTCATTAACACATTAACTAATACACATTCAACATCATCAATGTTAATAGCATAATAATTAACTTATTGTACATGGCACATAACACCCCCTTGGCACTTTTCAAAATAAATTTGGAAATGCATACTTTCAAATATTTAAAAAGGTATCTATTCACTTTGAAATATTTTCATCAATAAACATTTTATATGTGTGTTGTATATGTTTTAAATGAGGCATATTTAGTGATACTACAAATTAAATCTGTATCTGATTCAAGCTGTACTGGTACAAAAATACAAAGAACAAAGACAAGCCTTACTCTCTGAAAGAACTAGTAATACATTAAAAATTAATACTTGGCAGGTCAAATCTGGATACTCTCTGCTGAAGACAACCAATATTAATGAATCAGACCACAGAGTCATTGTCTAGGATCCCAAAGGAAACAATAATGCAAGTACAACAAATTCTCCTTGGAAGAGAAAATCCTGCAAAACTACTTAACAGACTATCATTGGTCAATGCTCTAATCATAAATAAATCTTACATAATGGCTTCAAATATGCATGCAGTTAGATCCAGTTTTAACTAAAAATTCAGTCTGGTTTTATTTGTCAGTTTAGAGTCTTATAATAAACATCTTTGCATAAGTATCTGCCTCATTATTAGCCTCTCTCCATATAATAATCATTTCTCTTAAAAAAAAGTTCTGTTTTATTTCTACAATAGATCTAAAAGATACAAATAAAACAGCTTCTTCAAGAAACAGAAGTTTTGGGTTTTTCTAACAATGAAGATGACACAATTAAAAGAAAGGCAAAGAAAAAATAATGAGTGTCATGGTTGAAACAAGGGTCCTGTCAGATCAGGTAGCTACTTTTCACAGTTGATCTGGAGAACTCTGAGTAGAAAACTGACAAGAAAAAAGGATGAGACAACTAAAATCAACATATCCAGGTGGACTCAGATTAATTACTACCCTGTTTTTTAAATAAAATTCAACACTGTTCTTGTAAGATCCCCTGGAATACATACAAACTGGTTAGTTGGTTCAACTAATTATAGAACACCCTCTATGTGTCATACACAAATTCTTTTCCTTTATATTCTTTTCAGCTTAATCTTTCTTTTATTCATGCTTTCACTCAACAAACCTGTAAGTACTCACTATATGCAGTACTGAACTATAACTCATACATACATAGCTGTTTAGCAGAAATTATTGATCACAACTAAGTCTTAGTAACTTCAGACTCCATTAAGAAATAGCTATTTAGAAATGCAACTTTAAAGTACAATTGCTGTATTTTAAATCAATTAAGATGCTATCCACTAAAATCAATTGTATAAAAATACCTATATTCATTTAGTTTTTCATATGTACTCAAGATACACAGTTAAACACTACAGAATAAATCTATAAATGTCCTCTCTAAATACAATGCACTTATTTTAAAACATAAAATTTATCACTATCTTGCTCTTTATTTAAATCACTTTTGTTACCAGCTACCTTTGAGCCGTGGCATTACTGGTGGTAGCAGGTAGATATCACATCAATTTGAGATAAGAGAACTAGTGAAAATACCAACTTACGAAAAAGGGGTACTAAATTAAATTATTTTAAGTTTCCAGTTTTAAAATTTTTAAATTCTGTGATAGTGTCAAATAACCTAAAAATACTACATACACGTCTAAAAGGTATTTTAAGCCATTTTTCCAGAAAAGATTTAATGACTACCACCTGGCATCTATAGTACTAATAGTTCTCTTACATTTTGGTAGAGAAAGAATAGGTTATAATTTAATCCTTGAACAACAAAATATCTCCCTAGGTAGTTATTGCCCTATGGGATGAATCTGAAAGCAGAACACCCCACTTTTAAGCTTTTTGGTTTCTAGATATTACATTGAATAAATGGTCAGTTATCTGATAAAATACATTCCACATTCAGCACGTTGCTTGGTGGATGTGTCTCTGTAGAAAAGACATCAAGTCATATTTGGGGAATTAGTATTATGATATAAATAATATCATGAGTGTACATAACTCAGATAAAACTCATTTGCTTTGACTACATCTCTTTGTGGTTTGTTTGGGTGTAAAGCCACCTGCCTGTAGAGGCTACACTGTGGTATGAGCTTTACGTCAGCAGTTTATCCCGGGGTCATCTGCACTACATACAATTATGCTGGGGTCACCTGGGTTATTTAGGAAGCCTGAAGTTTTAAACTGTCATTAGAATATTGTGGCCTGATTTTAACAATACAGCAGTGCTTCTAATGATCTTAAAGGTAATTCACTATTCAGACCCCAAGCAAAAGATGCAAATGTAGCACTGAAAGCTCCTTATTAAATACCCACAGGCTACATCTCTGTACAATAAGTGGTCCAGGTCTTTTTAGAACATACTAATTAGATGAACAGAGAATCAGAAAAATGCAAAACCAGGTCATGCAGCAAAAATGGTGAACTGTTAAAAAAGGGGGGGGAAGGATAAGAAAAGCATACCAAATAACTCCATTCCACCATTATTAAAAATTATCTACAATAAGGAGGCAAAATAAATCATGTCAGGTCACTATTTGACTCACCCAAATTAGGGCGGATATTACTATTAAAGTTAAGTTTTAAGTTTGTTGTCAGAGATATGCTTAACTGATGCTACCATACTATGAATAATACATTAAGCAAAAACCCAATCTAAAATTAAATTTGCCTTGGGTTATCTCCTATTACTATAAACATTCAGAATTATTCTGGTTTATAAATGAAAGCTAATATCAAGAAAATACTTTTTGGGGGTTTTCCTCTTTTATAGTAACATATACATAAACAGAGTTGTCAAGCCAGTATCACCACAGTTTTACAGAATATAATGGCCCCCATTCTCAATGACTTCTAGACAAACACATGTACAGACACATTTAATAGAGAAATAGTACATTTGTCATTTAAGATGTATCAAAATTCCAAAATAATTAATTTTCATATGAAGTATTTAGACAAGTTATCTTTTCTTTTTAAAAATGATGTCTCCTTGTTCTAATTCTAACTTGGTAGGAGCTGCAGAATGGAAGAGAGTCTAGTATTATGTTCTGGCAATGGAGACAATGAAATTGTCATCAGATGACCAAAATGCTATAAGACGCTATCAATTGCATTTTGAAGCTGTGGGATTTGTGCTTTACTCCCCTCTCTTCATGTATCTACCCTCTGACAATGACCTTCCTCCCTCTCTTTCTGTCTCTCTCTCATCTAAAGAATGTAAAGTACACAGGAAAAAAAACAAACTAGGCATATAACATAAAAGACCTCATAAGTTTTCTGAAAATAATTTAGCTTCCTTAAAACCATTTCAGAAACATTCAACACCATAGATGTTCCTTTTATTAAGTAACTTATTGGAGAAAAAAATACTTCCTGATGTCAAACTGGGTTTCCAAGAGCTGTTTTAGTACAAATCAGTTCCAAATTCAACTATTTTTATTTTATTACTTACATGTTCTTTTAAAAGACTTAATGTTTTATATAAATTTAGTCATCTGCTTTAAACAATAAATTTTTACTCATTTTAAAAAGTACTCATATATTTTAAACAACCTTAACAGTTAATATAAAATAATTGTAATACAAATAATACCCAAAAGGAAGTACTAAATCAATCTGCTATCACTTGAATTTATAAAATTTGGAGCACTAGACTAGAAGTCCAAGGATCGGTATCCTCTTATCATAACTGCTATACTATTTGGTTTTATGGCCTTGGGCAAGTTGTGTCTCCCCTGACTTTCCCTCATCTATAAAATGAAAGGATTGAGCTAGATATTCCATAGATTTCTCAATCACTTCAGAATCTAGTTAGGACTCTCTCATAACTATAAACTATAATAAGTGGCCCAATGATTCTGAAATGGTCTTTAAAATTTAAAAGGATTTTTAACTAATTTATTTATTTTTTTAGAGATGGGGTCCTGCTATGTTGCCCAGGCTGGACATGAAAAACTTATTTACTCTCTAAAGCAAATCTAAATCACCATTACAACAAATTTCCCACACTTAAGTTGGATCATATTTCAAAGGAGACTATGGGAGTTTCTGGGAAAAGTTTGCTCCTCTATCAGAATCAGGCTGTGCTAGGGAAGAGGGGGTAGAGGAAGAGAGTAGGAATAAGAAAATGTGATTATTGGTAAGAACAGAAGGTACTGGCTGGTACAGTGGTGGTGGCTCACGCCTATAATCTTAGCACTCTGGGGGCCAAGGCAGGAGAATCCCATGAGCTCAGGAGTTTTTGAGGTTTTTTTTTGTTTGTTTGTTTTTATTTATTTTTATTTTTTTTTTTTATTTCGGCATATTATGAGGGTACAGATTTTAAGGTTTCAATAAATGCCCATTTCTCCCCCTCCCCCCAAAAGTCTGAGTCTCCATCATGACCATCCCCCAGATGGTGCACATCTCACTCATTAGGTATGTATATACCCGCCCCCCTCCCCCTCCCACCTGCCCAATACCCTATTACTGTTTGAGGTTGCAGGGAGCTCTGATGACACCACTGCACTCTAGTACAGGGAAACAAGAGCGAGATTCTGTCTCCAAAAAAAAAAAACAACAAACAAACAAAAAGACAATTCCCAACTCATAAATTTTATTCTAAAACTTGTGGTCTCATGAGCTCAAATCTGACAGTTTTTGTCTCATGAGCTCAACTCTATCTTTTCTATGTAAGAGACCACAAGTCCAAAGAACTAAAGTGTAAGTAGGAACCTCATAATCTATCTATTCCATCCTACTTATTTACAATTGACTTGAGGCTCAAGTTAGAATTCTTCTATAGGCCATTATATTTAAAAGGCCATATCTATTAAAGAATGATATATTTTGTACTATTTGAATAGTTCATCATAAAACGATTGCTATGTGTAAGTGAACGATCATTGAAATTGAAGTAGGTCACATTAATATCTTAATTATTATAAGAATGATTAAATAAGTATATTTTAAAATCTATTTACAACACTCAGTCCTTAATTAGGGTTTATTTAAGTGGGCTAGTGGTAAATATATATTCATAGTTTAAGACCTTTACAAGATGCTATCCAAATGATAATTCTGGCCATGTCCAATACAGAGTAAACACATACTTCTATGGAAAGCTCCCATAAACTTTAATACTGTTTCTTATTGCAATCTAGTACTTTGAAATCAGATACCCTCAAATGCAGTTTTCCCTACAAAAACTAGAAGTATAATAAATTTCACTATGTGGTTTTTTTAGACATGTGAATACATTTTGTTGGTATATGTGACATTTTTGAATGGTTTAGGCCTCTAATTTGCTGAAGACGATTCAAATATTTTAAAGCAAAATTGTAAGTAAGACTTGCCAGAATGAGATAATAGTGATAATTCTGAGAATCCAGAAAAAGCTTCATCAGTTCATACTTAGATCATTTGCTAGTCCAAAGTGTGCTCTATTTTATTTTATTTTTTTGGTACTCTCGATAAGGTCTTGTGTTTGATTGGATGGTATAACAAGATAACTATTTTATGAATGTTTTTTGCCCTCAAGAAGCTATTCTAAATAAATTAGTCTTCCACAGATTAATGAATTCATATTTTAAGATGCATTTGCAAAATGTCCTATCTTTACAATGCTAATTTGCAACCTAGTTAAGAAATGTTAACCTAACAGGAAAACAATTCTAATGGGGAATGAATGTCATGCTTGCAAAGGAAAAAAAAAGACATGTGACTATAAAGTCCATATGTACTGGTTTTGACATGACACTGTATTTAATTGATTTTATTATGCATATTATTTCAAAAATTCAATAGCATTTAGGTATATATTTAACTACTGAAACCTTTTAAACAATGATTAAATTTTTAAAATCACATTAAATTACATGTAATTTCTTGAAATCAATTATAGATGAACAGGGAAAGGAAACAGTTAATACACTAATTACAGTAATTAAGAGTTGCCAATTTAATTATAGCTGGGGATATAAATGCTCTAACATTTGTTAGAGTGTAAAAAACAAACCTTTAATGCAGAGACTTTGTTCACAAACATCTAATGGAGACCTCCTCTACCTCGCTCTGTGGTTCTCTGCTGACACAACAGCAATGGGTTCAGATTGAAGAACTTGTCAGCAATCAGGCAGGAGGAGGCTAATTAGCTTGCAGGTTAATGAGTGTGATGGCTCTTGACAGCATTTTGTTACAGCCTCTTCTGTATTTAAACAATAAATGATTACTTATATACAGTTGAGACATTCTAACCATAATAGCCAAGCACACATTTAGTTTTACAAGTATAAAATCAATTCCTTTGTTTCCAAATCAAAAATATAAAATTTGCAATATTTATAACTCTACCACATTATCACAATATGCTGAATAGAAAATGGGTATTTAAAAAAGAGGTAATAAATATACGTTATGTAGAAGTATGCCCTTTGAGTTGAAAATTTCCATTGAAAAGATGCCCAGTAGGCAACATAATTGAACTGCTGAATGATAATTTAAATATGGCAGCTTTTTAGAAATGTGCAAGAACTTTCCTTTAGAAAAATTCAAGGAAGATTTTTGTCAGTTTTTTACTCTACGTTTCTTTCTCTGTGAAATAGGTATATAAGGCACACACAGAGGAATCTCTCTGCTTACCTTGTCGGTTACTAGGGATTTGAAAACAGGTGGTGAATTAAGGAAATAGCTCTATTGAGAGATTAATCCATTTCATCAGCCAGTGGAGAAGGAAATAAGAACATTTTTACAGCATCTCCATAATCCATATATTTAGTGGTAACAGAAATGCCTTAATAAAAGCACCAAGAAAAGAAATAAGTGAGTACTTTGTAGCAGTTTGATTTACTTTGTAAAGTAGCAAGTATTAAAATCTAAATAGTCCGATTTTTATTTACATGAGAGGAAAATGATATGTGTCCAGGAAAACCTTATCTGAGAGTTAAACTGAACTTTAGGTGCATAATATCAAGGGAGGGTTATTTCAATATAATATTCAGTGTTCCCTAGAAATTCAAGCACAGACACGGAAGAAACACCTGCTGAGATTCACACTGCTTTCTAAATTATTTCGTATGCATGAAAATATTATTTGTGTACCTTCTCACTGCTGTATGATGAACATTTGAATAAAATAGAAAAGTAATAAAAATTTCAAATATGTACCTTTCTAATGCTCTTTTTTATGTTGGAGAATATAAAGTATTATATCCATCACAATTATGGTAGCCAATAAATAACTGTGCCTCAAAAATCTTTAGTATACCTGGACAGATTTAGTGGACAAAAAAGGAAACTAGTATAAAAACCTAAAGTTTGTTGTACAGTTAAAAGCTCCAGGTGTAGTCAGTGCCTATAATTTCCAAGGGGTAAAAAAAATGCAAATTCAAATTCTGTGGTTAGTTTGTCACTTTCTCTTAGTTATTCTGAATAATAAATCCTTAGAGTCAAAATATAAGTAAGTACTTTAAAGTTTTTACATCAATTATGTGCTACTTACACATCTGAATTCTGTAAACAGTATATAAAAATAGGTTTCTCTGTATCATGTGCACATTCTCAAGTAACAAATACAGTATTAATTAGCTTACAAGTATTTCTTATCACACATGCAGCCTACTGCACATTTTATAATTTATATCTCTAAGCCAGTTAACACAAATCTGTAAGCCCCAAAGGTCATAATTCTGTGCTAAATCTAGGTGTATATATAAACACAAACTTTCTTAAGTTCTAATACAATTAAATTTTAGAAATTCAAAATTTTCTCTGAATTAAATGATTGATTCCAACCTCGTGGCTTTTTTAGGAAGACTGACACCTAGCCAAAATCACAACCCATTCTGCCTGTTTAAATGAGAATATTCCTCAGTCTGAAAAATTATTTATAGAGATTTTTTACTACCCTTGTATACTGCAATGTTATTTCCTTTCCCACACACTAGCAAAGTCCATTTTCACAACTGCTATAAAGCGGCATGTTCACAGCTAGTAAAACAACTCAATAAATAGCCTCACGAAGCTATAGCTGTCTCATATCCTTTCCTCAATAAAAACAGAGGTGAACTGCTTATTTTCAGCAGCACACTATAAGAAGACAGAAGCATTATGACTGCTCATACATTCTGACTATCATTTGCCACAAGCTATATCTGTCAGCATTAAATAAAGCTGCATTATAAATGTAAACAAAACACCCACATCTACAAAATGAGCTGTCCGCCATGGCTGTAGGCATGAATTGAACCCGCTTATTGACTCAGGTTGCTCTTTTTATTTATTCTTCTACAAAGACATGCATTTACTTTACCGTACAAGCATACTAGGTTTCAGAAAGGCAACTAGTATTGTGCTAGAGCAAAAAAGGCACATGTTGACAAACATATCTTAATAGGAATAACATTATGTAGGCAAACATCAACCAATTATTTTAAAAAATTGTTTTAAAAGGTTATCCTATATCAAAACATCAAATCATCAATAATCTGTGGATTCAGTCCTCTATATATATATTTATAAACGACATCAAGAAAATTTACTATCAAAAACAACAGAACTTTATTTTCAAATATTTAATGAAAGGGGTGGAATGATACCACACACCTGTCCCATCCTCCACAACTTGGTTATCCGCTAATGAAGTCAGCCATATAAGTTGGGAGCTAAATATTCAGGGAATCCAATCAGGCAGGGTAGAAAATTAATTCAAGCTGCCAACACAAAATAGTTTCTGTAAAAATGAATATACCATTTGCAAAACGCCTTTTGTACTTTTCAAGTGGTTTATGCTTAGTGCAACTGCATGTAGCCATGGTGATACACAATAGAGTAACAAAAATTTTGTGAGCTTAAAAAACATTTTGCCAGCTTTATTTTTTTAAATTCTGAGGAGTTAATAGATCATTCTGAACCAGCTGCAGTAAGTTTACATTATCACTTAAAATGTTTCAAAAGAGTAAGGAGGAGGCTCTCTTTATTCCTGTTCTATAATAAGACATGATGCTAGGGAAGTGGACATCTGAAATATAGATACACTAGATTGAATATAGACACACTAGAGTGAATCTAGCTCTGATAATATTTTAACAGGTGTCCTGCACATCAAGATTTTAGTTTGTTTCCAGGCATGTTTTGAAAAGGACCATCATCATGCCAAATCATGACAAATGAAGGTATGTTTTAAAGACATTCATTACACACAGAGCCAGAGTATACATACAAAGCCACCAATACACACGCATTACAATCAAAATGAAATACAGCATTCTTTCAAACAACCACACGGGGCTCTTCTGTGTACTCGATCAAGTAATTTTTCAATTAGTTTTTTTCACTAAACACTGATTGCTTTGGCCTCGTGTAGACAGAACCATAGAACTAGATTAAAAATATGCCTGGGCAGCCAGAAACCAGCGGAGAGATTTCCAGATGACAGTAGACCTGAAGATACACAGAGACCAAGTACTCCAAAGAGGTTCATCACCTGTTGAGCACCTCAAGAATCACTAAGAGGTCTGAAAGTGTATACCTTTGTCTCTAAGTGCAAAATAGTCCACCAATTAAAATCTAGACTTTAAAAGCAAAAAGATGCAATGGTTAAAATATTAACATATACTGTCACAACTTCTTCTTATGTAGGACATCATCCCGTATGAAAGGGAAAGCATAAATGTTCCTTTGCTTTTCACTATTCCATTGATGGATATTAATTATTACTGCTTTTCCTTTCTAAGATAAGCTTGTTAACAAGAACTAAGAATTGCTTACAGCTGCTATCCATTGGGTAGGGTGCATCATTGTTTATGATGTTTACAGAAAAAAGGGAAATCAGTACAAAGAAATAGTATGGAGTAATTAATGTATTGCAGTGTTGTAATTTCCACTTTCTACCTCCATTTAAATAAAATAAAGCTCAGTAATGCCAGTGTAAATCAGGAGGAGCCACAGGGGAGCACAGTGAGGCAAAGACATTAAAGCCAAACCAAAGCCCTTCTTCACCCAAGCTACTATTATTATTACTTGTGCAAAGCAAATATTCAGCCTCCAACCCTAAATCATTTCAATTCCTATTTCCAAGTATAATTTAATCTTTTTCAGCGACACTTGATGCTTACTTCATCACAGCATAATGACAGATTAAAAAGTTGTTGAATTAAATATTAAAGAGGACTTCAGGCAGTTCTGCATTTTTAAGGA
Source organism: Microcebus murinus (assembly GCF_040939455.1). NCBI lineage: Eukaryota > Metazoa > Chordata > Mammalia > Primates > Cheirogaleidae > Microcebus > Microcebus murinus. The sequence continues at coordinate 84,937,709 of NC_134115.1, read as the reverse complement.
ATAACACAGATTGGGGATGAAATGAGAAGCCCAAATGCATATTTTATACCAAAAGGAAAGAATACATATATTTTTCCTTCAGGCCACCTACTTTGTAATAAAACACAGGGCAGGTTTTTATTTAGTGCATAAAAATGTGAAATAGTATCATAAGCTTCATATCACTACAATCTGGCACCATACAATGTCAAACCTACCATGTAAGAATATGATTTTTTTGGTGAGTATCCTACTTAGGTATTCTAAAAATTAAGTATATTCACAATTTATCACTTTTGCATTCTGATTTTTAAAATTAACTTATTTGTAGAAATTTATCTCAGAGATAAAAATCTCAGATGATACAATCAAAAACAAACCATTATGTAAATGATATTATAATACAAACTGTTCTTAGTGGGTGAAAAAAGAAGTTGAGCCATATTTGTAAACAGAGTTCCAATTAAAATGCTGATTGAACTGCTAGGCCTAATTTTGGAAGCTCCCATTAGATCCAGGTAAAATTAAAGATATAGGACCTTAACTCTTAAATGGAATGGAAACAGTCAAAACACAAAAATGTGGAAGTTTATACTTAGTGTATATATAATGATACATAGATATACATAGTTAAAATGCCAAGGATTTATGGATCACTAAATTGGGTATATGTTTTTAATTTTGTTGTTTTTAAAGAACAAAGATTTTTTTCTTCCTGAGCCTTAAAGGAAAATAAACTTTTAAACTCTTGTTTCACTGTGAATTCAAGCAATTTAATAGGGGGAAAAATAAACTTCGTGAACATTTTATTCTATTTATGTAACGTCAAGTTGCATTCTTTTGTACCTAAATACATTTTTACATAATGGTTGTAAGTATCTAAGTATTATTTCCTTTGCTTTTTCATTTCACTTACTTGTTACCAGTATTGTCTATTTGATTGAACCTCATGAAACTAGTATTACGTAAGTCAAAACTGCTCAGATATCAGCAATTTCTTATGATTCAACATTCATTTTAGAAAATTTCATCTTCATATATTTCCACTTGTGAAGAGAATAGGTTATCTACAATAGTATGTTTTAAGTAATTAGAAGTGACTATAAAAATTTGTACTATACACAGGGATCAACATTTTCCTTACAGGCCAAGGAAGCAAGTGACATTTGTTTTCAAAAATAGTTCACTGTTGGAACAAGTGCATAGTACAAATGTCAGAAGAATGTATTAAATATTTTTAAGTAATACATTTTATCTATCTCATATATAGAAAGAAAGAAAAAGATAAAGGCACAAGACTGGTTTCTTTAGAAATTATGACTTTGGCTGGGATGGAGCTAAATGTCATCATAGCTGGCAACTATACATGGCCTTGAAAGGATAGCCTAATTCCTTTTGGAAGAATTTTCAGTGTGATTGTTCCTGGCTGAATGTGGCAGGATTTACTCATGAAATGCTACACAAGATCCTTTATTTTAAAGAAGAGTACAAAATATCACCATGGAACTTTTTTGGAAAATCTCAGTGCTCTGTTGTTCTGCTGACACAGATACTTGGCTAGTCGTTCCTTGCCAGCATACAATTCTAATCTCATACAATTAGATGTATAAACGATACTGTAGAAATCCTGCATAATCTTTACTGAGATTCTTTAAAAGTGCAGAAAGAATAGAGAAAACACATTCATCCTCCCAACCATCCCCAGTACTTCTTGACTAGAGCCAAGTGTATGTGTGTGTGTGGGGGGGGGGGGAAGCGGGGTAGATAGTGGTGACAAGAGCAATTTTTTATGCTGTCCATATTTAAATCCTGGAAAGAGCAATAGTCTTAATTTTCAGGACTGTTTCCCAACCAGTAATAATGAAGTAAAATGAGGTAATAATTTCCCATCACCTAGGACATAGTAGGTACTCAACAAATGTTTGTACAGTTAAATTCCCTGTGGAATTCCCCATGGAATTCAGTCTCCCAGAAAAACACAGCCATTATGTTAGGATGCTTCAGAGCCAATTACGGTGGGAAAACCTCCCAGAAGGTGTTTCGTATTTATGGAGAAAGGTTAGTTATTTTTTTTTTCTCAACCACCATTTTCCCAGGGTGTCCTTGTTTTGTAGCGGGTTCGGAATTGTCTTGTATCTGTTGGAAATGTTCACATGGTGACTGTGCCTTCCTCCTCTGTGAGGCCGGCGTCAGCTGCAGCTGAGATCTCGGAAATCAGGAAAACGCAGCCCCTACCGACCCCAGGCCTCAAATCAAGTTTCTGGTTTGGATTTGAAAGGCACTAACTTTGGGACTTCAGAGAGGTTCTGACTCGCAGGTGGCGCTGACCCTGGGGCACAACGCGCGCAGGAAGCGTGAGCCCCGCGGCCGCGGCCCGGGCGTGTCGGCCAGGCCGGCGGGCGCAGCCGGGACCGCGGCCGGCGCGGGGCCACTCGGGCCGCTCGGGCCGCTCCGCCCGCGGCTCCCGGGGCGCGCCCATTGTTCTCCGCCGCGCGGAGCGGCCCGCGGCGGCCGGCTCCCCCTCCCGCGGCCGCGCCGGGAGGCCTCGGCCCGGCCGCTCCCCGCCGCGGCGCGCCCCCGCCCCGCCGGCTGACAGCGAATTCTCACCGCCCTGACTGCATAATTAATGTAAATGGAGCAGCCGCCGTGTCATGTGCGGGCTCTTTGGGTTTACTTTTGTGCGACACTTACACAGGAATATTAACTAGAGAAAGCAGCATCACAACAGGGGTGGAAAATCAGCCTGTCAGGGACTCATTGCAAATGCCACGGAAAGCGGAGCGGCTTCAAGATTGTTTCATCAAGGTGATTGAGAACAAAAACTACTGAGGAAAGAAAATTCGAGCTTAAACTGAGCTCCCACACATCCATTATTTATCGCTCTAGTTTCTTTAGGAACGCGATTTCTAACACATCTTTATGCAACTCGAGATTGGAGGAAAGGGGCGAGGCTGCTGCGTGTGCCCGCAGCCCAGCGAGCCTCGGCTCGCCCCGTGCGTGTGCAAACGCGCACCTACTCCGCGCGCGTGCAGACGCCCTCCCGCCACCACAGCGGGCAGGAAAAGCCCCGGGCCGGAGATTCCTCTCCACGGGCCAGTGAGTTACTCCGAGAAACCACGGGTAACCGTGGACGATCCCACACTTAACTGAAATTAAGCCGATGTCCCTGGGGACACTAAAGAACCCCTGCAATAAGGTGCCCAGTTATAGTACTGTTATCCACTTCCAATCAAACTGTTAAGGGCATTTTATTGTAATATGTTGTCATTTTCTTTCCATAACCTGCTGTAGGTGAAAACACTTAAAAGTTGAAATAAATAGTAAACTTCCAAAGCATATTTTACACCAAGAAATGTGGATCTTTTGAAATAATTTTTACATAATACTCATAATCATCTAGAATATTCCACATCGGATGTGTCCTCTTTAACAAAAGAGCTGAGAAGGTGACTTCCCATGTCTGTATGCAGCCTGACCTAAATTAGCACCCAATCCTGTTTATACTTTCCAGACTATTATTTTGGCCCGCAATAAAATTATTTAAAAAATTAAGACTTTATATCTCAAATATACATTACTCAAATTCATTTAGATGTAAAGAAACAGGGCATTATAAATTTATGAACAAAATAATTATCAGTTGCATTAAGGCTCTGTTTTTATAATGGTAAGTAATCGAACCCAAAACTTTCCTAATATTAAGTTTTTACACAATTTAGGAGAGGAAATGAAATATATTAGAAAACAAACAGCAAAAACAAAACCATTCTTCAACAAGAAAGACTATGGTTTCAAATTTTAACTCCAGAGTGTGTTCGGTGTTAAGGAACACCACACCCCCAACCAAAATAAAAAAAAGGAGTATCAAATCTGTGTGCCTTCCAATAATGTCATCAAGTGAGGGTGTTTGTTTCTGGTAAAGCATGTGTGCTGCCTCTCCTCTCATATAACAGAGTGCCTTAATCCTGAATGTTCTCAAGGAATTCCTCCACACAAAGGGGTCAATTGTATGCCACAGAATAACCTTACGCGTATTTGTCTATTAAATGATTGAGAACTAAATCCATCTGTGTGTCTTTACTGGCTTAATTAAATATATGTACAATAACTGAAAATAATTCAATACACTCTACGACAGAACAGATCAAAATGGACATGCTGATCAAAAGGTTTATTTTAGACAGGAAACAGCCCGTCAGAACATTATTACAAATTAAAGGTATTATATTCAAGTAATTTTTAATCTCTTAAAAATGAATAACCCACATTAAATCATTTTTCTCCACAGAGGTAACATTTCTTTTACGTCTAAACGCACATATCCCTTCATTGTGCTTCAGTTCTTTTACAAGAGGTGGTAGAGGTCTTTTACTATAAATTGTAAGTCAACATTCTCACCAAATTTGGACTCCTCTCTCTCTTTACATGATATAACTGACTCATCACATATTTAAGTGAAAGATTCTGCACTTTAAAAATGAGAATTCACAAACTGATTATGCACAGTAATCTATCTCCCAAATCTCATTTTACTGGACAAAAATTCTTATTGACATTCTGTAGTTAATAACTTCTGTATTAACAAATGCTGCTTTATGTCCAGTGAGTAGGCTCGGTAAATAAAAGATTACTTTCTAATAATAATTAAATTAGCCTTCTAATTCTGGAATTTTTTACTTTTAAGAACTTAAAATCTCATGTATAACATACCAATTACTATTATTATTATTTTTTTGAGACTGAGTCTCATGTTGCCCAGGCTGGAAGACATCAATTTTGATATGCTTTTAAAAAGACACCAAATTTAGGATCAACACACAAAAAACTATAAACAGAAAAGTCCCTTGAGATACTGGTGTGAAACCTGGAGATCATTGATTTTGCTCTTGATAATATGCTATTAAATTGGCAAACATGCTGACCTTGTGTGCAAAGGCAGAATTGTGCATACAACATAAAGTTAAAAAAAGGCTTCAAAATGACTGTTTAAAACTGTAGGCTACAAAACCTTAAAATACAGACAAGCATTCCATAGTTTATTTAAAATTGGCAACCACAATTTAACAAGCTATTCTAACAAATGATTAGCATAGCATGTGCTTTTCTTTAGCCATCAATTATGACACAGGGTAATGCAGGGCACAACTTAAGTGTCAAATTACAATATGCTATAGAAAACCACTTTGCAACACAGCTTTCTGTTTGCTTAGCAATTACTACAGAGCACACTGCTTTTCATGAAAGGAATTGGTCAGAACTGTTTAATAAGAATTATCACAAATGTTTATATATTCATAAAGAATTAGTTGACAATTTCATAAAATTCTTCTTTAACCTTTAATAAAATGGCTAGGTTATTTATCTTGTCTTTATAACTATGTATACAACCAAAATGGTCTGGGTCTTTTCCTTCTTAAAATAAGATTCATGTATGATATATGTAACAAAAGTAGAATAGTATTTTTTTCAAGACCAAAGTACAAAAAAGTCTTTTACTAATTTGTCCACTAACAAAATTAAAAACTTGTCTTATATGAACTGCTGGTATAGTGAAAATCTAAATTAGTGACATCTGTAGTCATTCTGAAGCTGGAGCAGTCTCTTTATAATCCTCAATGAGACAAACATGGGTTTAAATGCAAAATAAACAAGTAGAATTTCAGAAATGTGGTTCCAGTTGTAATTTTCACACAGCAATCACTGTTTCAAATACTTGATCTATCAGTGCTGAAAATGAATAAAGGTTATCTGTCTTAATTGTAGGACCATCCATTAATTCATAAAACTCTTATGTGAATAAATACTTAATGAGAAAAGGGAAAAAATACACAAAACAGTTTTTATGCTGCTTTTTCCGTTCTGCTGCTGTCCTTTCTCCTGCATTTGCCTAAAGGCTCTCAGTAAATTACACTCCCAGTAAATGACTGTAATTTACCCGTTGAATTCCCTTGTTCAGGAAAAGCACAAAAACACATTCCAGCATTTCCACAGCTCAAATTTACCATTCGGGATGTCAAGAACAATCCATGGGCAGTAATTTGAAACTGTTTGAACCTTCAAATGAGGGAAATTAGAAATGTTTTGAGAGCTAAGATTTTCAGTGAGGAGATAAAAACCTGATAAAAATCTCTTAAATGTTCTGTTCCTTTCTTCCCCCTCCCATACCAGAGGTAGAGGCCTAAATAAACTATTTCACAGTAGGTTTTGAGACAGTGCTATAGAATACAATACAGTATTAATAATATAAGTCAAATTTGCATTTACTAGGTTAGTTTTTAATGATAATACATACTACATTAATGTCATGGTTAATGTTAAAAACATAGATCCTGCTATATACTTTTCAATCACAACTGTCTCTATGTGCACTATCTACCTATCACTCAAAATAACTTCCTCCAGTACAACTTTTATGAGCAAAGTTATAAAGATTCAGGGCCCCAGGGATACCCAGCAGTCACTGTTAAAATTAATCGCATAAACAGAAACAAAGGCTTTCTATTTAGTTACATCGCAATTCAAAGACATCTCAAGCACAAAGAAATGTAAACATTTTGCATGGGCCAAACTTGAATTGTGTCACTTAATATTATGTTTTAATACTTAACACAGGCCAACATATAGAATAAAGCAGCATAATCGCCAATATAAACACTTCCCTATTGCTATAACACACACATACACACACACACACACACACACACACACACACACACACACACCCTACAGTTAAGAACATTCAGTAACCAAAACAGCCTATTTCACTCTGTCTAAAGGCAGGTTTTCATATGGCAAAATGGTTATAAATCCTCATTATCCTAAATAAAATTACAGCACTTTAAACATTTCCAGGGAGAACATTCTCTCTTCTAAACAACTACCTTAGCGAGTAATAGGAAGCAATATGGTTGCACTTGTGTCACAGTTGGAAGCCTTTTTAAACTGTCGCCCTGCTAGCAAACTGATTCTACATATTAAAATAAATGTGTTGCTTATTTCAGGGGGAAAAATCATTTATAAAATCAAGACCATTATTAGGATATTGTGATTTACTTCCTTTTTAAAGTGAACCAGAAGTACGGATAGCAATAATCTATATATGTTCACATAACTTCACTCTCTACCGTTTGGTCTTAGAAGAAAACATATTCTTGAAAGATGAGGCTTTGCATATTTAACATTTAATAACCTAAACAGCCAACTGCCCCAAATATTTCTATCACAAATCATATAGTAAAAACCCTAACTTTCCATTTTAGGATAAAAGGTGAAGTTTTTACAAAATCTCTCCAACTAAATTATAGACCATTTAAAAACACAATACCATGTACATATTTCTATCTAGCTTATCAGACAGGTACATCCTTTTCCCAATAGTCCTATTGGCATTAAGGAATACTGTAGCTATTGTAATAACAGTACAATGACTGTAACAGATTCATAGTTTAGATAAGTTTAGTAGCAGACCTAAGCTGGGTACATGTGCCCAACTTCTTGTGCTCTGAAGTTCAAAGAAAAATGGATGATAGGCATTGCCATTTAGTGGGCAAATGAAAATGTTTTATCATGCTCAGATTTATATTTAATTGTGAAAAATATATTGAAAGTAATATAACTTCTCTCTATGTGTTATTTATCTAGGTATACAATGGCCATATGATTTTTTAAAATTCCATATAGATAATGAAAGCATTAACTTTTGTCAGCAATTAATGTGGATGATTTAAAATTTTTATAATCTCAGCCTTTCTTGCATTTGGAGTATGTATTCAATTCAATGAATATTTCCTGTACACTGTGTATTACCATGTTTAACTGGTAAAGGCAACTAGTAATAAAGTAATTAACTCCTCAACCAAGACAGTATGTATTCTGCAGTTGTTTTTGATTGAAATTTTCTTAGTTAATTTCCAGACAATTACATTACCTACTTCATAATTGCAAACCTGGATGAATTGTTTCTAAAAGTTGCATCATGGTTCATGCCAATAGAACCTATGAATGCATAAAACTCTGTTTCTAATGTCACTGTTATCAAGCCAAAAACAATTATGCTCATTTGAGTTATGGCAACCAATAAACTTAGATAATCACCATATGCAATACAACATTTTGGCACTTGAACTTAAAACTCTTGTAGACAACTATAGATTGCTTCTAATGCAGAGCACTCTTGTCCTACCCAAGGCTGCCAATAGAAATGCCAAAGCTGCTGAATACTGCGCATCCTAGTAATGCTGTCAGTAAATGGCACATTCACACAGCCCCCAATCCTCTCTTCCCAGGCATGGTCTTCTCCAGCTGCAGCTTAATTTCCTGTGACTTGCCTAATTACTGTAATTAAGGATTAATTGCCATTAATTATTCACACATAAGCTCATCGCAAATCATGGGGTAAATGTCTTATGAAAGCTGCCATACAAGCCATGTATAAACACACTGGGATGCTTCAGGCAGGCGAATCTATCACTCAGCCCTCAAGCAAATCTCTGTGCTTCTCTTACAAAAACAGCTATAACTCTCAGAAACTCGACAGTCCTTTCAGGTAAGCATTAGGTTACAAAGCATGTTTTCCTGTGGAAGCCACAACGGTTTTATTAGTACTATAAATGCTGTTTTATCTTTCCAACTGCTATTTTTATGTTTCCATTTTTATTCTACAGTGCTCAGTTTAGGACAACCACTTGCTTCAAGGAGGAATGTTTGCAGTTGCTACTTCCCCATCACAGTTTGAAATAGTTCCATGTGGTTTACAACATATGACCATGCAACTGGGATCAGCATGCCAAAAAAAAAAAAAAAGTCAATGGATTGGATACACAACTGGGACAGAACCATTTGATTTTCAAAATTCACAATTTCTGTCCTTGGTGTAAAAAAGTCAGCACATATTTAGTCACTACTAGGATGTTCCTTGTAAGGCAAGTTACTAGCTTGGCAATGAAAGTACCACTGACCAAAATGATTAAAAATGGCAAGGAAACAAAGCAGCCTCATATGGATCACTTTTGTATTAGTTGGGTTCCCTGTTTTCATGATAGCATCTGGTATTTCCACAATTACAAAATACAAACATCATTCCTTTGCCAAGCTAGAAAAGAAACTGCTCCTTCCAAGTTTTTCTAATAGACCCCAAGCTAGTGAGGGAACTTCCAAATCTTTTAGTCTACAAATTATATACCTAACACTTCTTTCTAGTTATCTAAGTTTACCATGTTTGAATGATTTAAAACAGAAGAATTCATTTTAACAACAGAATAAATTATTGTATATGTTAAAAGACTTAAACTACATCAACAGTTATGTATTATCACTGCCCTAGGAAATTTAAATCCAAGTAGACAGAATGCTTTTCTAATTATTATGTTAGTTCCTTTTGCAACAAATTAATGCATGAAACATTTTCATTTCTGTACATGTTTGTGTGTCTTCAGTTAAACATTTATGTAAATGGACCTTCTGGCAGATTTCTAATACTCCCCTAGAAAAGCAACTTTTCAAATATATCATTTAAGAGTTCTTTTCCACATTTCCTGCAGTACTCACAATAGGGGTACATAGCAACTAAGATAATTTCACAGTTTCAAAATCTAAGTTTAAAATGTACTGCTTCAATAATTATAGACCATATCCACATTCAAACAAAATACCAACCAAGTTTACAAGAACCACTGGCTATTCAAAATGAAGAAATTAAATATATAACCTCTACTGTCTAAATGAATATACATTATCTAATTGATAATTAGATGTATACTATCTAATTGATAATATATATTCAAATCCCAACTTTAACCAAGCCTTAAGAGGAAAAAATAAACTCCATCATTCTTTGATTACAACAGATTTAAAAAGGGTGTGCATGATTTCTATAGTGATCACAGAGTATGTTTCTAATGCCCTCCAGAACTTTCTTTACAAATACCTTAGCCACCCACTTAAAGGACAGAGCCAACATTAGAGAAACGACAGAACTAGAGAAGCAGCCCAGCTCTTGTATATTTAACTTCGATTGTCCTCTCGAGTAATGAGATACACAAAGCCTGAAAAAACTCCTCATCTGAGAAACAAGTCTTTTTTTCTTAGATTTCTAAAACTGAAATAATGTTCACAAAGTCCTAAACTTTTTCACTGCCGAATTACATACATAATCGAAAACTGCAGTCTAGAACTGAGTAAATATTTAATGGTGATAATGGATCCTCCCAAATCCACCCATTTGGACCACCCCTCCCTACAGAAACATTGAAGTAGGAAATTAAGACTCTTAAGGATTTGTAAGTCATCTTACATTCCTACTCAAATAAGAATTGCTATACATATGGATAATAATTTAAAAACTTGGAAACCAAGTCAATAGGGAAATTCACAAATATGATTCACAAATATGAAAAATTCACAAATATGAAAAAGTTTCAAATTTACAAATATGAAAAAGTTTCAAATATGATTTTGGTAGAAATGTATAATTACGTTGCCAGTGATAATGATATAAAATTGAATTAAATTGGTGATTAGTTTTTCATTATTGTTTTTAATATCTACCTAATAATTCCTATATTCCTATCCTAGAATATATAAATAATACTAATTCCTATACCCCTATCCTAGAGACAGTAATCAGTGACTTAGAGAGTTGTTAAAATCTACCATCCCAACACACAGCTTTACCATCAATGTCATCTAATTGATACTTCCCTATTTTTGTCACCTTGCCTTGATGCCAGCTGCCAAGCTCTGCCATGTCACTTTCCATTTATGGACTCCCAAGTCCCTTGATCTGGCTAATTAGGGTTTATGTGTTAATTGGAGTAAATACAAAGATGGGAGTCACAGGCACAAATTTCAAAGCAGAGCCATAAATTGAAGAGCTGATAAGCAAGGAAAAGATGCCTTCATGGAACAAGTGTCAAGTTTATTTTATCCCTGGGAAAGACCCAGAGTTTCCTGTCAAAGTGACACTCATAAGTTTTTGAAAAGACTTAATGAGAAAAACAGTAACTAATACATTAAGAATATTGCTCTGTAGCAGTAAAATATACAATATACCTAAATGAAGTTCAAGAAAACACAAATCTCTTTTTTGAAAATTCCTGGGACTGTTTCTATTCATTATGACAGTTTCTTATTTCTATTTTACTTCATAGAAAATATATATCTTTTTAATTTTTAGTATACCTGTTTAATTTTTAGTATGAAAAATCTAAAAGAAAATCCAGTATTTGAAAATCATGAGATGTGATTTAAGTGAGAAAAATGACATTTTCATTAACATTTTAGATATATTAATACTTTTTCTGCCAAAATATAACTGTTTGATTTAGAAATAATTGCCACAAATTACAGCAAAAAGATTTTATGAATACTGTACAGACTCAGGATACTAGATTTCAGAGGCTTACCTCAAATGTCAGTTAAGGCTGAAATTACTTTAGAAAAAGTATGCATGATTTCTGTAGTGATCAGAGTGTTTTCGACACCCTCCAGAATCGTCTATAAAAACATTACTATTAGTCGGAGGCACGTTCCTTTTCTAGCATCTGGGGAGGAGGAGGAAAATTAGATATTTAATACAGAAAATAAATGAAAGAGCTGATAGTCTTCCTTTGCCATTTTGCTCTTATAATAAAAGTTTCAAATCTGATCAGTCCCATTTAGTTGACAAAAATGTAATAAGAGGACTATTTCATCTGTTGCACTATTATAACTACCTGAAATTAGTTAATAATAATGACAATAACAATATCAACAATACCTGCTATTAGTACTACTTACATTTTTATAGTACTTTATAGCCCACAAAGAACTTTCACCTATATTACTATCACCTGAAGTTATGGTAACCAACAGAATTTAGGTAATATGTAACACATATATCTGAGGACTTTACAGAAAAAGTATTCAAACCATTTTCAGGTTGATAATCATTTAGCTATACCAGAACAAAACGCATCCATGTAACAACAGAAGTATTGAAAAATAAAATTAGTAAGAAAAACTAGTGTTCACATCTATGTAGTGTTTCTCAAAAGATTTATATAACAGCTTAATACTGATTAAATAGGTACATCAATAACCCCCTCAATCATTTCTTCCGTTTCTTAATGTCCTTTTAATCAACAAAATATGGTATTCATTCTTCTAATAACTTATGATAACTTAGGTTCTACATTTTGAAGATTCTCCATAGGTCGATTTCATGTTTTGTTTCAAGATTCTAACTTCCTTAAGTGTTTTCAACTCACTTGCCACACGTACAAAATTAATTATCTTTTGCAGTGAACAGAAAAGATTTTTGGAATGAATAAAAGACTTTTTCCATTGACCATAATATTAAAAGCTAACCTTATATATTCATATACCTTCTGATAAGGAGTACCATATCCTTATAAAAGCAACATTCTCTGAAAAAGTTTTGACAGCAGTGCTTAAGATTTCTGAAATCTGTGAAATATACAAATAATTTCATTTAACTATTTTGAGGGGGGCGAGGGAATCTCTCACTTCTAGTGATGCTGTCACTCAAGAGATACATTTTAAAGTTTTTAATTCCTACATAAAAATGAGTGAAAATATCACATAACAACATCTGAGACCCATATCATACACTGTATCACTAGCAACTTTGTACAACTTTTTAAACAAAACTATGCTGTAACTTAGTGTGAGGTTCTAACTGAAAACAACCAAACTAATTTCTACAAATTAACAGATGTCCATGAGAAATAGTAAGAAACAAAGAAATGCATATGTGAACATCATGAGCATCCAAATGAGTTTATTGGAGGACTCTTTAAAGCACATCTGATCTTGGCTCCAGCCTGTAGTCTACCTTTCAACTTGCAAATGACAGTGTCACCAAACACTGTCCTTCCATCAATCAAGCTGGGTCATGAATATACAAAAGGCAGCAGAGAGGCTGGCTACCTCCTGCAGTTCAACTTGGCCTAATTATCTAGGCCTTTCTTTTGGTTACAGTCTGAAGCATATACACCCAGTCAGCTGCTGGGCAGCCGGAGGCCTAATCAAGAGAGGTTATGCATACTGACCCTTATATGGACATCCAATACAAGTTAAATGTGAGCACCAAATGTCATCTTTCTTATTCATCATTATGAAATTTCCCTCCCCTTTCGAAATACCAATCTGCTGCCATTTTCAGACACTCCTCTTACCCCCCTCCAAGCTGTCATTTCACTGTGCTTGCTGCCAGTTGAGTGAATTAGCATTCTAACTGATGTGCTGCTCTTCACAGACAAATCCTTGAGCTGCGTTAACTAATGACTTCTCTCCACAAAAAGGAACTGATAGTCAACCTTTGATAAAAGAGATTCCATTTCCACAAATCACAATTTACCATAATGGTAGCAAAATCAGTAAAGAGTTACTATGGTTGTGTACTTTCCCTTGTGTTTCTTATTTCACTACCAAGAAACAACCAACAATGAATGCAATATAAAGCTGCTAACTAGTCAGCAGGAGTTGCATATGATGGTGAACTCTAAGCAAAACAATTAATTAACAGAGGATTGGCGGAGATGGAAAGAGGGCAAACAATGAAGAGCCAGTCTCACATCTCATCAAATTGAGGATGAGTCTGAAAAGACAACAAACTGCTCCAGTGCCCAGCACCATTCCCTGCACATGATAGGTGCTCAATAGTTGATGTTGTTGATGATGTTAACCATGATGATACAGAAGATCAAAGGTAAAGTAACAAGGGCCACAACTAGAACTGTGATGTGAAAATAAAGACAGATCTAGATTGTGAAAATGTTATGGAGCATGATACATAGAGTGGAAATAAGATGTTAATAAAGAAGATTCCACTGAAATATAAAATATAATATATTAATAAAGAGAAAACTGAGAAAAGGAGATATTTTGTGGGTTAGATTTTATATATGTATCTTAATTTCTCTATGTTTTTACACATTTATGTAGCTCCCTGATATAGACAACAAGGAGCTAATACCATATAGTGTGGCAGAAAATACAATGATTTGTAATACTGCAAGTCCTCGAAGTACTGGAAAGTCATATCTAGTTGAAATTGCAACCCCTGTAATCCTAGCCTGTAATCCTAGCACTCTGGGAGGCCGAGGCAGGCAGATTGCTCCAGGTTAGGAGTTCGAAACCAGCCTGAGCAAGAGCAAGACCCCGTCTCTACTATAAATAGAAAGAAATTAATTGGGCAATTAATATATAGAGAAAAAATTAGCCGGGCATGGTGGCACACGCCTGTAGTCCCAGCTACTCGGGAGGCTGAAGCAGGAGGATTGCTTGAGCCCAGGAGTTTGAGGTTGCTGTGAGCTAGGCTGATGCCATGCCACTCTCTCTAGCCTGTGCAACAAAGCAAGACTCTGTTTCAGAAAAAAAAAGAAAGTCATAAGGAAGAGATAATATATTTATTATGCATTAAGTAGAAGTGGATTATCATAAAGGTCTTCATCCTCCTCATCTTCAATTAGAGTAGGCCGAGGAGGAGGAGGAAGAAAAGTAACAGGAAGGGTTGGTCTTGCTATCTCAGGGGTAGCAGAAGTGGAAAAAAATGTAAGTATAAATGGATCCATGTTTAAGGGTCAACCGTGTGTGTGTGTCTGCAATATAGAGTAGAAAACAATATTGCTGTATTCTTTTAACTCCATTCTTAAATAAATAATTACTATCATTAAATAATGTAAGTGGGACTTAAATGAAAGCTAGATGAGTGATACAAAAAAATAAATTGTATTATTTAGAAAAGGGAGGTATCCTGAAGGAGGTACACAGTATACTAGTTAAGGAAAGATATAAAATGTGACCTACCTTAAAAGCACAGTATGTAAAATGATATGGGGAAAAGATTTTTCATATTACCAAAAAAAAATTAAACTACGAGGCAGAAATTAATCAATAATCTACAATTAATCTACAATCTTAAAGTAGACCAGTCTAATAAGGACAAAAGATTCTCATTTGAGAGTGGCAGAAGCTAAGTCTTCTCTGAATCTCTAAACTGGGTTAGGGGTCTTCTTACATGCTTTTCTTTAAAATCCTATCTTCAATTCCTCAAATTCTATAATTATACATAGCATTGTATCTTATTTATCATGCTGTCACCAGCATCTTACACAGTCCTGGCATACAGTTAGTGCTCAATAAATGGTGGTCAAATGAATAAAAGAATGGGAATTTAATTTACAAACAGCTACAAATTCCAGGCTGGGGAGTTTGAACTTATAAGCAATGGGGAATAATAAAGGTTTGAGTATCATGATATGAGCAACATTGTAGGAAGTTATATTAGAAAAGCAACTTGGTGGCAGAATATCAAGAAGATTGAACAAAGAACTAGAAACAAGAGTTCTAGCTGGAAGGTTATCAGAATAATCATTTACAGAGTGCTGCCCAAATGCCAAAGGTTTTCTTTCAAATCTATCTCTGCATATGCTCCCTTAAGTGGAATGTTCTTCCGTTCCCTATCTAGGTAACCCCACTGAGACCTCAAAAAACATTCTTATTTACAAATATATTCATTATAACATTATAATAATGAAAAGCTAAAGACAACTAAAATGTCCTGGAATATGGACATGGTTATGAAAGTCATAATATAGTCACTCAATAAAATACTATGTAGTTAATCAAATTATTCATAAAAAATTGCTAACATGGAGAGTGCTTGCTTATAGTACTAAAGAGAAAAACCTATAAATTGTGCAAATAAGTGATTTCAATTATAAAACAAAAATATGCATTAAGAAATGAGAAGGCTGGGAAGAACACAAATTGCTAAGTTATTCTTCTGAAGGACAATTTAGCAATATCTATTATAAATGAAAATGTGTACACACTAAGAGTTCCATGTATCCAAAGAAACTCTAGTGCATGGGCCTGGGAGATACATATGAGTTTTACTCATAGCCAGAAACAGAAGTCTCCCATTGTTTTTTGAAATCAACACTTATCCACATTATTACTTCATGATTGTGTAGTATTCAACTGAATGAAAGTAAAACAACTCTTATATTCACTGAGCAACTGATGGACTTTGAGGCAGGTTTTTGCCCTTGTTTTTTTCTATAAACAAAGCTGCTAGAGATATTCAAATATTATACATGTCTCTAGATACACATGTGCAAACTTTTCTCTAGGATATATACCAAAGAGTGGAGCTCCTAGTTTATAGGGTGAGCCAATCTTCAACTTTGCTAGATATTGTCAAATTATTTCCCGATAGTTGTACCAATTTATATTCCCATAGGCAATACATGAGAATTTCCACTGCTCCACATTCTTGCCAACACTTAGAATTTTAAATTAACGCAGATTCATCTTACACATTCTATTTTGGTGAATGTTCCGGGTGCACTTAAAAAGAATGTACCCTTGTTGTTGGGTAGAGTTAAATTGTCACTTAGGTCAAGTTGGTTGGTTGGTTCAAGTGTTGGTTCAAGTCTTCTATATCCCTACTTATGTTTCTATCAATAAACAATACTGCATTAATGACATACACTGAACCTGGTCTTGATAAATTATATGTCTATGCATTGCTGGGCACAGTTTGGCAACATTTTGTTTAGAATTTTACCATCTATATTCATGAATGTGACTAGCCTGTCATTTTCTTTTCTTGAATTGATACCATTTTGTTTGAATATCATAGATATATTAATGTTATATAATTAGCTAAAGAGTATACTTTCATTTGCAACGGTGTATAATTTCCGTAAGACTGAAACTATGGTTTTCACTCCTTGAATGTTTAGAACTTGATCACAAAATCCTCTGGTCCTGATGTTTTGTGGCAATATTTTAAATTACTGGCTTTATTTAATGGTTATAAGATCATGTACATTTTCTACATCTTGAGACAGATTTATTAATTTGTATATTTCTACTTACATTCCATTTCACTTAAGGTGTCAAATGTATTAACAAAGTGTTCATGGTATTTTTTAAAATCTCTGCTGCATATGCCTTTTCTTTTTTAAATTCAATATTATTTATTTGTGCTTCTTTGTCTCTTTTCCTTCTTTCCTTTTGTCTGTGTTTGATCAATCTTTACCAAAGGTTTGTCAATTTCATAAATTTTCAAAGCATAAACTTTGGCTTTGTTGATGCTTTCCACTTTATCTTTGTTACCTATCTCTTTAATTTGTTTTCAAATTTTTATTCTTTCCCTTTTTTCTATTTTCTTTCATCCAGCTGTTCTTTTAAGTTTGTAATCCTTTTTTTTTTTTTTTTTTCTGAGACAGAGTCTCACTCTTTCTGGGCATAAGCCTAGCTCACAGCAACCTCAGACTCCTGGGCTCAAGCAACCCTTCTACCTCAGTCTCCCGAGTACCTGGGACTACGGGCATGCACCACCATGCCTGGCTAATTTTTTTTTCTATATATATTTTTAATGTCCAGTTAATTTCTTTCTATTTTTAGTAGAGACAAGGGTCTCACTCTTGCTCAGGCTGGTCTTCAACTCCTGAACTCAAATGATCTACCCACCTCAGACTCCCAAAGTGCTAGGATTACTGGCATAAGCCCCCACGCCCAGCCAGTTTGTAATTCTTAACTTGAATTTTAGCTAATTAACTTTTAAGCCTTTTTGAATTTTATAATGTAAGCATTTAAAGAAAAAAATAATACAAAGCTTTAGTAAAATCTTGTAAGTTTTGGCATAAATCATACTTTTATCATTTTTAATCAGTTTTAAATATTTGACACTTTTTGTCACAACTCTTTTGACTTGTGAATGATTTAGAAATATTTTTAAATATCCAAATGTTATATGAGTTATTTTATATTTTTAGGTTTCTTTTGTTCATTTCTTACCACTTGTTTTGTAATAACAGAAATGGTTCTGTGTGATGCTGACTCTTTCCAATTTGTTGTGACTTGATTCATAGTTTTTTAAAAAGTTCCTATGTATTCTTGAAAAGAATGCATGTTCTTCTGTTGCTGATGATATATTTAATATTTTCCACATGTCCATAGAGTCAAGTTTGTTACCTATTTGACAAGTTTGTTACATATTTCTATATATTAATGGAATTATTTGGTTCTATCATTTCCTAATAGGGATAAGGTAAAATCTCCCCAACAATTGGGAATCTCTTTCTCCTTGAGATTATGTCAATTTTTGCTTTATATTTTGAAGCTAAGTTATTAAGTGTATATAATTTTAGAATTGTTACAATGTCCTGGCAAATTGGACCATTTATTAAGATATGGTGACCCTCTTTATCTCTAAAAATGCCTTTTGCCTTCACTTTCAAGTTTATTTCATCTGGTATTATATTGTTACTCCTGTTTTCCTTCTGTCAGTAGTTGTTTGGTATGTTTTTTCTACCACTTTATCATTGACATTTCTGTGTCCTTTTGTATAAGTTGTGTCTCTTGCAAATAAATATGTTGTCAGGTTTTTTGTTTGTTTGATACTTGTTCGTTCAATACACTGACAATCTTTATCTTTTAATCTTTAATCTTTTAAAATCATTTCACATGTATTATGATAAGATATATTTTAATTTATTTCTCCCTACTCATTTTGTGCTTTCTGTTTGTCCTATTTTTGTTTCTTATATTCTCCTCTTTTCTTGCCTTCTTTTGGATTGAATTACTTATTGTATTTTTTTCTGTCCCTAACATTTCATTTTTCTTTCTTTATTAGTTTGGAAGCTATACAATCTACTTCACTTTTTCAAATAGTAACCCTATGAAGTCCATTATTATCAATATTTTTAAAGCATATTTTTAAATTATAAAACACATATACAGAAACATGTATTTTTACACATACATAGACATAGAGGCAAATGAATAATTATAAAGCAGCATCCATGTAACCCCCACCTAGGTCAAGAAATACAACTTTGTCACCTTCCTAAAAGCACCTTTGTGCCTTATCTCAATCTCAACTCCGGCCTTGCCTCTAGAGTTCCGTCTAATAGAAATGTAATGAGAGCCCTAGGTGTAACTTTCAATTTTCTAGCAGGCATATTTTTAAAAGCTTTTTTTAAGTGAAATTAATTTTAATGTATTTTATTTAACCCAATATACCTAAAATATTATCATTGCAACCTGTAATCAATATAAAAATTTATTAATGAGATATTTTATATTCTTTTTATAGAACTAAATCTTTGAAATCTGGGTGTATTTTACACTTACAACACATCTCAATTCAGATTAGTCATATTTTAGGTACTCAACAGACTTGTGGCCAGGGGCTACCTTACTGAAGCTCTGCCCTACAGATATTTACTATCTGGATATTTGTAACAAGCAATTTTTTTGGTTTTAGTATTCTTAGTATCTTTTTAAAGTAATATTGCCATCTATGCAGCCCTAAAAATAGTTTCATTCTTCCTGTTTTAGAATTTTATATAAATAGAATTATGCAATATGTTTTCTTTTATGTCTTGCTTCTTTTGTTTAACATTATACAAGTGATATTCATCTGTTCTCGAATGTAGTAACAGTTCATTCCTATTCATTGCTGTGCTGTATTCCATCATCAGCATATTCATTATTGTTATCCAGTTTATTATTCATCCACACGTGGGTTGCTTCCAGTTTTAAGATGTTTACAAAATGATTAAAACAACTTTGTACCTGTCTCTTGTATATACGTGAGTTTTTCAAGACTTTATACCTAGAAGTGGGATTGCTGGTTTGAAAGGTATACATACACATCTTCAATTTTACTAAGTAATGTACAAACTATTTTCCAAGGTGAAATTATGCTAATTTGTATACCCACCAATCAGAGTTCTCATTTCTCCAAATCCTTACCAAACTTTGGTACTGTAAGACTTTTTAATTTTTGCCAGTCAGGTTACATAAACAATATCTCACTGTGGTTTTTATTTGTATTTACTCAATAATCAAAATCTTTATCCTTGTCCAGACAATAAAAGAACCTTAAAATGCTTTACTTCTGATCACACCCTCCCAATATATTAACACATCAAAAGATTTAAGCTATCTTGATTTTTTTAATCCCCACAAACTACATATTATGATGTCACATGGTCAACACTTGCCCACAAATTTTGCATTTTCCTTTCTCATTATTCTTGTTTCTCAGACATTCCTTCTGAGGATATTTTTTTTCTCCTTAAAATATATCCTTTAGAAATTCCTTTAGTGGAACTCTACTGGTTGGTATTGAACATTTCCAGTAAGTCTGAGAACAGCTTTATTTTGCTCATCCTCCAGATATTTTCAATAGACAGGCAATTCTAAGTTGTTAATTCCAGTTATTTTCTGTCAAGCACTTTGAAATTATTTCATTGTCTTCTGGCTTCAATTGCTCCTCTTGAGAAGTTAGCTGTCGGTTTATTAATTGTTCCTTTTTTCTCTGACTTAAGAGATTTTTTTCTTTAATCTTTGGGACTCTGCAGTTTCATTATTACACACCTCAGTGAGGATATCTTTCTATTCATCCCACTTAGAATTCACTGAGCTACCTGGATCTTAATATCAGCACATTTCATAAATTCTGACATATTCTCAGCTAACTATCTTTTTGTATATTGCTTCTCCAATCTTCTTATTCTTTATTTCTTGAAAAGTGAATTAAACACTTGTTGGGCTTTCTTACTCTATCTTCTTAACTCTTTTCTCATATTTTCTATCTTTTTGCTCTACTCCATTCTAGGAAATTTCTTCATATCTATTGTCTACTTCACTAATTCTCAACCTAAGCCATATCTGATCTGAGAAATTTGTTTTTCACATCTGTCTTGTTAATTTTAATGGTATCTTGCTTGGTTTAAATACTTTTAATCTTAAATTTCAAATAAACAGACTTATTTGCTGTATCTGATTATAAAATGTTTTCAGTCTTGTAAGCCTGATTTTGCAGTTTGGTGTTTCTGCTAACTCATAATCATGGTGGCTTTTTTTAATTAGGTATTTTTTTCTATTTCTTTCTTTTTTTCATTGTGAACCCACGTCCCTCAAAAATTCATATGTGTAAATTCTCTGACACCTGTGTTTAAAGTGCTTTTTCCTCCAGAAAAAGATATGCATTTTACAGATGCCTACAATTTTGGACCATAAAAGGCAATGTAATTTCAATCTCCAAATCAACTGAATATATTCTATAGTTAGGAATCCTCAGGCCTCTCTCACCTAGGGCCAAAAGCACTTTCACTTTCTGAAAGTACTCCCTTTTTAGGGATTCTGATTTCATGTGAAGATCTCTTATTTTATCTCTTAAGCTGCACATAGCCCTTTAAAAATGTATGCTCTAGGTCACAAAGACTGCCAGACATGAACCCTACTCTGACCCCACCTCAGAACAAATGCCAGTTCTGCATCTATAGAATCATACTCTTTCTTTCTGGCCATGGTTTATATCCTTACTTCATGACCAGCTCAGCTATGCTTTGGAAAAGAAGTTCTTTACTAGCCAGCATTTTTAAGTGTTCTACACTAGGTAAAGTTTTTCTGTATGTTCAATCTACCCACATGGCCAGAAATTGAACTACAATCTATTTTTTTAACTGTAAATGTATAACTTTAGGTTTGAAATTTAATAAAAATCAATGTAAAATTTTTAGTTTTAGTCTTCTTTCTAAAAATGGGTATAATAATAGTATCTACCTCAAAGGCTAATCATTTTAATTAATTTAATTTTCATTAAATTAGCAAATTCATACAAAGTGCTTGGCACAGTGCTTGGAACACAGGAAGCATGTAAAAAATATTGGCCATCATCATCATTATTATAGTTGATTTGGGCCCAATATTATAACATATTAAATTCTGCTTTGTTTTTAAGAGTCTTGGTTTTACTATTGAACAGCTATTTCCTCCAGTAATATATATCTTAAAAATTTATTACCCATGCCTTCAATTTTTCTATACAAATAATTGATTTTTTTAAACTACTTCAGGTAGGACCAAGGACACATCTAAGGTGAAAGGTCCAAGAGACATCAATCTAGGATGAAATTTATCATTTGTATGACTGTTAAACTACATTTCTCGAGCTTGCTTTTAAATTCTTTCATGATGATATTTTTGTCAAATGATTACTGAGTGATATTATAAGAATATCCCCATAATAGATGTCACAAGAGCTTAGATTTGCCACTATATCTGCTTTGTAATTATATGTATGTGGTACAACTTATGTTTACTTTATAGAATCATAAAAATCAGTTCACCTTTTTACAGATGACTTAGGGGAGGAAAGTAAGACAAAAGATTCAGTGGCCTAATCAAAGAGTCATTGAATTAAGTATTGAGGTATCAAGGAAATCACGAAAGTATAGCTCTGAATACTGTCAAGCAGGAATGCTAATCCTTTTAAGAAGAATAATTGTTGACATTTTGAAATTTTTAAGGCAGAAATATTATGCTACATTAAAATAAAGTTACAAGTAGTATCTGTCATTACAGAACAAAGCATAGACCTGTTAGCTAGAAACAAGATATAAACGCCAAAAAGAACGTATCTATAGCTTCACAGGACACAAGCAGAGGCCTCTGGTCCTTTACCCATCCCTCTAATAAAATAGCCACAATGATTGCTTTTTTGTTCCCCTCTTGCAATCTAAGCAGAGAGATGTCTTTGTTAACCTATCTTAAACTGTTCTATAATGTTATCTCTCTTTCCACTAGAATGGAAACTCTGTAAGGGCAGCGGATATATTCTAAGTGCATAGAATGAGATTAATACATAGTAAGCACTCAATAAACAATTATTGAATGAATAGCTTCTAGTTGAGGATAATGCCATATTTAAACTAACCCCTCCAAAAAAGTATAAAATAACCATAGAGACATTTAATTGTGATTATAGAAAATATATACTATATGATAAAACTGACAGAAAAGGCAACATGAAATATTATGTAGCCAAGTAAATATGACATAGAACTGCACTTGCTAACATGGAAAGATGTCCACAATGAATTATGCAGTAAGAGATGCCAGCTATACAACACCATATTTAACTCATTTTTGAAAAATAATATATATGTAAGTGTTTAACAAACTATCTGGAAGAATGCTTCTCTCTAAATAATGGGAATTATGTGAATTGTTGCTTTTTTCTTTACACTTTTCAGTGCTGTTTGAATATTTTAACAGCCAGTAAAGACTATTGTATAATCAGAAAAAATATATAGTTATTTTCTTTTTGAGGGAACAAAACTAGGGAAAAAACAGGGCAGACAGGCAAACAGGTAAGCTACATAGAACACACTTTGTCCTGACACATTCCCTAAGCCTAATTTAACTATATGATTCTCAGAGGTCTTCTCACATCAATGACTTATGAAAATAGGCTATAGACTAATAATTTTATATATTATTCTATAGGTAAAACTAGATAATCTTTATCTCTTCTAATCTTTACCCATTTTACAATAGATCTGGCTTAATGACTTTAGTCCTCTAGACAGGTGACACCATCTTCCCACTTATAAGGTGCTTTGGGATCTTTTGAAAAGGGAAATGTTACGTAAAAAAATCAGATCAAGTCTTCCTTATTATACTGAAGTCCCTTAGGGGCCATAGGAATGGAGTCCATGCTCATTTACAGAAGCCAGAAACATCCAGATTACCATTAAAACATAGTAATAATAATTTTATAAATCATACTAAACAGGAATTATTATGGGAAGAAGCTTATATTTTCATCTATCTAATGAAGCATAGCAGATAGGGCTACAATCTATAATTTAGAACAAATACAGTTATAAAGGTACTGGAGAAATTCCCTAAGAAACACAATTATTTTCTCTTGGATTACTGAATTCCTTTTCAGAAAGATACACAGTTTAGGTCTAATGTCAGCGAATATTCATGTATCAGTAACTGCTCCTGACTCATTCTCCAGTAAACAAGAAAATAAGACCTCTTCTTATGAAAAGGACTGAAGTTTGTAAGCCATCCTATGAAAAAGACTGAAGTTTTTGTGAGCCATCTGGCCATACAGAAAATGGCTTTTCCTCATAATGATGAAATCAGCCAATCCTAAGGTGTTTTCTACATGATCAGACTCCAATGTTAGAAGGTGTAGGTTCAAATCCTGATGAGGCCACAAGGTTGCCAGCTTGTTGCATGGTTAAATAAACAAGAAGTCCTCAGAACAGTGCCAGGCACAATAACTATTATTGTTATTATTATTATGCATATGCAACTCGCAAAAATGAAACATAAAACTAGCAATATATATGAGCACAAGCAAGTCAATTTCTTTGAAATTCAATTCCTCTATTTCTAAACAAGTTTATAGCAGATTAGCAGATGATGCATCCTGCCTTTCCTTAGCTGTATGCTCTATAATCTAGGAGATGCTGGACAGCCAGGCAGTACACTCTGATAAATGACTCCCAAAATACTTCTCAAAAAAAGTATGTTCTCCTGATGCTGGTCTCTCATGATGTTAATTAGGTCTTTTTTTAAAGAAAGTTTCCCAAGTCACGTAAGTTTAAGAAATGTCGTATATTTTATTTCTTTCATAGGGAATCCCAAAGCATATCATCATTTCAAAGGCTCCGAGAAGTTCTTCTAAACTTTGTTTCTTCCAGCATTTCTCAAACTCCTGTTGACTATGGATAGTTTATTCTCTTTCCCCATTATCTTTCAGAACATTTGTTCCATGGAACACACTTTGGAACACCATCTACTGGTTTATAAGCCATTCTCCCAATTCTTACCTGCTTCTCTAAGGAACAGAGACTTCTTAAAGTTCCAAGGATAAAATGTACTTTGGAACTAAAAAGTCCTTACCATGGAATTACATGATTAGTAAAAAAAAAAGTTTTTTCAAATGTAATTACTAAAAAGAAAAGAAAGTAAATACATGGGCAAAGCTAAGTATCAAGAGAACAGAGGAAATTATGTGAGATAGTAAGAAGAAACATGAGTGATAAAGAAATATCTAGAAATCAGAGACAAGAAAAGCTTATCTTCCCATTGCATTAATCTTTTATTACAGCATTTCATAGCATCTGAATTTACATAGGGAGGACAAAGCTTCTTAATTCTTAGAATATATCTGCTATACTTACTGAAAAGCTCATGTAGACTTTTTGGACATTATTTTTTTAAAAATCATATATTACTCTTGTATGTACATAAAAATAAATATATATATAAAATAAATTTGTTGGCTGAGTGCAGTGGCTCATGCTTGTAATTCCAGTGCTTCAGGAGGCCAAGGTGGGAGGACCACTTGAGCCCATGAGTTTGAGGTTACTGAGAGCTATGATCATGCCTGGGTGACAGAGTGAGATCCTGTTTCTAAATGAATGAATGAATGAATGAATGAATGAATGAATGAATGAATTTGTTAATATATTTCTAAAACTAATTTCCATTCAGAGTTTGACTCATTCAAATCATTTATTGACTCCAAGTTCTCAATGTCCATGTGTTTCCATACAATATCATCCTTTTTGTAATCAAGAATGTTGGTAATACAGCATTTCTTTTAAAAGTACTTGACTATTAATTTTCTTCCAAGCCACTGACATTCATTCCATATATTTTCATGCTGTGGTTCTGCTATTCTTACGAGATGTAATGAGACAGTTTTCAAGCACAACCAAGAAACATAGGTATCAAATGGTCCATAAATGGTTATTGACTGAAACATCAAGAGGCTGCGTTTATCTAGGGATGCCACCAAGAAAAACACCAATTTCTTACATACACAGACAACGCAACTATGACAAGACTACCAAATGAATGGTAGCAACTGTTAAGATGCCATTGTTTTAAGTGTCATCCTGATTTCAGAAATGTGAAAAAAATTTTAAAGTTCATCTTAGTATCAGTGAAATATGCTACAGAGGCCACAATCTCCTTATATTTCCCTAGACTTTTTTTTTTTTTTTTTTTTTTTTGAGACAGAGTCTCACTTTGTTGCCCAAGCTAG
Organism: Microcebus murinus; assembly: GCF_040939455.1. NCBI lineage: Eukaryota > Metazoa > Chordata > Mammalia > Primates > Cheirogaleidae > Microcebus > Microcebus murinus. Next base: position 84,911,848 of record NC_134115.1, on the reverse strand, counting down.
AGTGAGTGCCGTGGCGTCAGCCTAGCTCACAGCAACCTCAAACTCCTGGGCTCAAGCAATCCTTCTGCCTCAGCCTCCCGAGTAGCTGGGACTACAGGCATGCGCCACCATGCCCAGCTAATTTTTTCTATATATATTAGTTGACCAATTAATTTCTTTCTATTTATGGTAGAGATGGGGTCTTGCTCTTGCTCAGGTTGGTTTCGAACTCCTGAGCTCAAACGATCCGCCCACCTCGGCCTCCCAGAGAGCTAGGATTACAGGCGTGAGCCACCGCGCCCGGCCCCTAGACTATTTTTTATAAAAGCTTTGTTGAGATATATTCACATATTATACAATTCATCCCTTTAAAGTATACAATTCAATGGTTTTCAAAGTTGTGTAACAACCACAATAATTTTCAAACATTTTCAACCTCCACTTAAAATATTTCCCACTAGCAGTCACTACCCATTATCCTTCAATACCACCCCATATCTCCTGCTTTAGCCCTAAGCAACCACTAATCTACTTTCTTTCTCTATGGACTTGCCTGTTCAGGAAATTTCATATAAACATAATCTTACAAAGTGGTCTTTGGTGAATGATTTTTCTCACTTAGCAAAATGTTTTCAGATTCATACATGCTGTAGCAACTATCAGTACTTCATTCCTTTCTATGGCTGAATAATTATGTAACTATAATTATAATTTATAGTTATAAAAATATAACTCCATTATATGCCTATACCACAATTTGTTTATCCACTTATCAGTTAATGAACATTTGGGTTTTTTCTACTTCTTGGCTATTATGAATAATGCTGCTACAAACATTGGTACACAAGTTTTTGTGTGGACATATGTTTTCATTTGTCTTGAGTATATGCTTAGGCATAAAATTGCTGGGTCATATGGTAATTCTATATTTAATATTTGGAGGAACTGACAGACTATTTTCCATTTTCTATTCCTACCAGTTGCATAGGAGAATTCTAATTTCTCCACATCTTCACTAACTCTTGTTGTTATCTATCCTTTTTATTATAGTCATCCTAGTGAGTATAAAATGATATCTTGTTGAAGTTTTGATTTTTTTTGAAGTTTTGATTTGTACTTCCCTAATGGCTAATGATGTTGAGCATCTTCCTAGAACATTTGAACAATAATTTTCCTTCACTGAAACCTACTTCCTAATTTTCCCACTGCACTAATACATACTTGGTTGGCCATCAGACTTTCCAGCTATCCATGTACAATCACTTTAGCACTGCTCTCAATGGCTACAAAGAGTTCTTTAGTTTTCTACTATGCTAATTGTGACTATCAACACAACTGCTAACTGATATCCCACTCTCCTCTCCTTCTAGGCACATGCTAAAATTACTTACCTGGCCCCTTGGGATTGGCCATGTGACTATGGCGAAAGACTTTGAACAATAATTATGAACACTTGTTACTTGTGAACCATAGCCTTTAACTGCTGATAAGATATAGAAGAAGTTGTTTTACTCATGAAAGGACAATTGGCAATGTTTGAGAGATCCTGGCTGCTCTGTTAGCCTGGGTTCCAATGTGACTACAATGAGCAGAACCACCCAAAGGACCCATAATGAATATGGTATGAGAAACAAAGTTTTGTTGTTTTAATGCCATAAAAATTTGCAGGGTGTTTGCTACAGTGGCATAAACTAATTCAGCCTTTCTCAGCTGGGGTCCCACAAGATTTCCTAAGCTCAATAAAAAATTATTTGAGTTGTTAAAACAGCCCAACAAGTGTTTTTTTAATTCTATTAAGAATGGTATGGGGGGAGGGGGGGAAATGGGCATTTATTGAAACCTTAAAATCTGTACCCCCATAATATGCCAAAATAAAAAAAAAAATAAAAAAAACAAAACAAAAAAAAAAAAGTGAAATTGAAAAAAAAAAAAAAAAAGAATGGTACATGGCTAGTATCATTCTAGCACAGGAGACACAACAAGTCAACCCTATTTAAGAAGGGCTTAAGTCGAGCTTATCTTTACTTATAACACACATTTTCATTGTCTCTGTGCTTATACTAGGGAACACTTGCAGAGAAATAAGCAGAATCGTAAAGACTAGATCTGCTACAGATGCATGTCATATAATTATAACTGAATGCCCAATAATGCCTAGAAATTCCATTATATATCTGTTGATCACCTTTTACACTGACCGTAACAACAAATTCCACAGGGCATTGGGTATCCCGTGGGTTTTGAAATTACAAAAATCTGGATTCAAATGTCAGGTCAGCCACTTACTAGCTGTGTCACTTCATTTCTCTGAACCTCAGTTTTCTCACCCATAAAATAGAGAAAATAAGAACTACCTAATAAGGGTATTCTAAGGAGACTAGAGAACAAACACAAGCACAAACTTCATGTTAAGGAAATATTAAATCCCTTCCTCAGGTCCCCAGTCCCATCTACCTAAGGCGTGTACTTCATTACCTTCCCTCTGAAATTAAGAGGGCAAAGGAAACAAATGGCAAAGGAAACAAATATGATCCCACCTTGGGATACCCTGGAGTCAAAAAACAACAACAAAACTTAAAAGTTGTGATAAGTCCTATGAAGGAAGGTGTCCAGGTTAAAGGCGAAGACCTACTTTAGCAAAAGCAGTTAAGAAAGTCTCTTCAAAAAGAAGTGACATTCAAGCTGAGACCTGGAAAATAAAAAACAATCTAACCATTCTCTCTTATCTTACCATTTCTGTGTCCTTGGTCTATTCTCAACTATCATTTCTCTCTCTCTAGTACTCCCCATCAGCCACTGTGGGCTACTGGACTTAATGCTCATAAACACGCACAAGCTCTCGACTTCTCAACAAACACAGAGGTAGTCACACAACCTCATGTAATTTTCTACCATCTCTAGGTATTCATTTTATATTTTAAGTATCTTTTAAAGACATTTAAAAGAACGGCCAGTCTTTCAAAACTAGGGTTCCTAAAAGTAGAATATGCAATGCATTTACTTTCTAGAAATATCAGTTTTGAATGGGACCCCATTCATTTAATTCATTTAAATGCATTGATTCAAGTGTATTGCTTTTTAAGAAAGTCATATTGTCATACATATTTATTTCATTTATATCTTGAAAATCCTTTTGTTATCTTTCATATATGGCTTTCTTATCACATGCTAGCATATATGTATATGATGCATATGTACAGACATAAAATAAATGGGAAGTAAGCTTTGAAATTACAGCTTAAATAATATCATAGATAAATGAGAGGTACAATGGGCAGACCATGCTTTTTATTGAATGGCTTACTTAATGTTCTTTCAATGCTCATAATTTAATTTTTTCTACCCATGGACTCAATAATTTCCTGAAGTAATTTATGCATGCCCCCTTTTAAGTGGGAATATTTCTATGGTAAACTAAGGGCAGACTCACTCCAATTGACTCACCTTTCTGAAACTAATATACTCCTTATGATCATAATTTAAAAGTGCCTGTTGGTTTGCTAAAGACAAGATTTTGGCAAGTCATAAAATCCCTTAATACACACACAATGTATTTACATACATTTTTAGATGAAATATCAAAATGCTATGCAGAAAGATACTGAAATTCTAAGTCATTGAAAATAGTCTTTATTATTTTACTATAGTTTACCATAAACATGTTATAGCTGTATAATAAACATGTTTATATATAGCTAGTAATTTCACATGTAGAATTCTCTTTTACCAAGAGTACGATAAATAGGATTGTTTTTAATGGAATAACAATAAAGATAATATCACTTCCTGGGGCAATTTTTAAAGAAACATTTTTGAAATCTAAATGAAAGGGAAAATCTTAAAATATGCAATAATAGGGGTCATGTGGGAGAAAGTGTAACATAAACATTTAGTTAAAACTTTTAGAGAAATGATTAAAGGGGAAGAACGGAGGAGAAGAAATTTTAACCTGTATTTCTGAATACTAGTTGAGCATCCTTAATCCAAAAATCTGAAATCCAAAATGGTTCAAAATCTGAAACTTTTTAAGTGTTGATATGACACTCAACTGAAATGCTCATTGTAGCATTTTGAGTTTCAGATTATTTGTACTAGGGATGCTGAACTGGTAATGTTAATATTCCAAAACCAAAAACATCTGAAATCCAAAACACTTCTGGTCCCAAACATTTCAGGTAAGGGATACTCAACCTGTATCTCTTACTTTCTCCATAAATAATAAGTGCCTATAATATTTCCTTCCTATATATACCTAAAATTCTCTGAAATTCAAATCCTACTCTGAAGAATCTCAGTACGCTTGCACTCTGTCACACATGTTTAATATCATCAACTTTTGATTGAAAGTAAAGCTGAGGAAGCTAGGTATATCTTCTAAATTTAAAGCTATAGTCAAGTTCCAAGAAATTAAACTATATACTCTTTCAAAAATTATGGATCAGATCATATTGTACAAATATTACAATGAATATTACAATGGAATTGGGCAGGCATACCAATGAAAAGCATTTCCAGATGGCAAAAAATTCATTGAAATAAGAATTACAGAAGTATATTCAAAGCAATATTCTGTCTTTGATAATTTAGAGGCAACCATGATAACCACTATTTGTACTTGACAGTCATATGAAATAATAAACCTTGCTAGCTATAAACATTACCAAATTCTGACACTATTGATTTATTATGTCTAACAGTGACATCAAACCAAACAACTGACAGAAACAATGTTACAGCTTTAAGAGCAGTTTGTCAACGATTAATACTGCCAAACGGGGTTTAGCTTTATGCTGGGACCACTTGTCTAGCAGTTGTCAATCCAAGCAAAAATTACTACTGCCACACGTCTGCTAACACAGGCCCGAGGCGCCGCTCCGTTAGCCCTCATTACCCCGATCACTGCAAATACAGATGCAAGGCCAGTCCCTATTTAATATGCGTGTTAATTATGCAAATTATTAATTGGGCTGGTGCTTGAGGACTTGTGTTTATGCCCAGATTAGAGTCAATAACTGTATCACACAGCATTTTAAGCCTGACCTGTGACAGAAATAAAGCTGTGCAGAAAGCAACATTTTTCTCATACTCTTCTAGTTCAGAACACTAGCTCTATACAGAGTATTTTACACTGATTCAAAAAGAGGCCCCATTTGGGACACAGAGAAATCACAGAATATATCTTTTATTAACATATTTATTTGTTAATATTCTTCACTTGATATTGTTCATAATTATTTATAACATTCATTAAATTACTTTACCAAGTCCATTGTTTCTGTAGCAAAAATGTTGAATGCACTAAACGTTAAAATATATTTTTATAGTTATTTTTTTCCAATAAGGCTATGGTTTGGTCCTATTTATATTACACGGCCATAAAAATTGTATGACATGATATTATGTTGTAAATTTTTTTATTTAAAAAAAATCATATAGATTTAAACCTCCAAAGATAGAAAGCAAAGCTATAAGGTTTTTCCAATTAAAATTTACAGCAGACAATGTTGTAAATTTTATACAGTTGTAATGCTTGCTGCAGTTGTACTGAAATGGGAACTATTGATCAGTATGATTTCCCAAGATACATGAAAGGGGAACAAGGTATTGCACAACAGAAACAAAACTTTCATTTGTAAAGCTTTCTATTAGACTTTACTGCCCTCATTTGGTTCTAGATGCATCTATCCAAACAGGGAAAAAAGTCACATTCTCCCCATAGAATTACAATGAAAGCAAAAACAAACAAAAACAAAAAACCTCACATACTTAATCAAAAGTAACAATGTGCCCTAGTAAAAGCATAGTTTGGGTACATTGTCCAGAAGATATCTATAATTTGATGCAAAGATATTTATCATTTGAAGGAATTTTTTTTTTTTTTTTTTTTTGAGACAAAGAGTCTCACTTTGTTGCCCAGGCTAGAGTGAGTGCCATGGCGTCAGCCTGGCTCACAGCAACCTCAATCTCCTGGGCTCAGCGATCCTACTGCCTCAGCCTCCCGAGTAGCTGGGACTACAGGCATGTGCCACCATGCCCGGCTAATTTTTTGTATATATATTTTTAGTTGGTCAATTAATTTCTTTCTATTTTTGGTAGAGACGGGGTCTCGCTCAGGCTGGTTTCGAACTCCTGACCTTGAGCGATCCGCCAGCCTCGGCCTCCCAAAGTGCTAGGATTACAGGCGTGAGCCACCGCGCCCGGCTGAAGGAATTTTTTTTAAAAAAAAGAAAGAAAATCTTTATCTTGAAAAAAAAAAGTCAACTAGATCAACTAGAGTAACACTAGTGAAGCATATAACAAGAAGCACTAATACTACATTTATATTAGAAATAGTTTATATGAATATATTAATGTGCTTTGTAAATTTTATAAATATAAGTTATTAGATCTACAAAGTTAAATTATTGGCATAAGGAAACTGAAATGTAGGTCACAGAAAAAATGTGTTAATAAAAATATCACAATCTATAAAATCAGATATATCACAGTTGTACCTTCATGGACTTATTCTCAACTAAAATGAAACTGAAATTGTTTCCATTCTGCCTGGTTTTGTTGCAGGGTCTTGCTGATGACATCTCAAACTTCTCCTGATCTATAAATAATGTAGCATGGCTCTAAGTGAATCAACCACAGAAAGACAATTCATGTCAAGAGCACTCCATGCAGATAAGCCAGAAAGATAAAACTAAACTGACTTAATTTGACTTAGTCACCTCATGCTGATACAATCTAGCTCAATGATAGTAAAAATATCTACTATTTACAGAGTACCCACTTTTTCCCAGGCTCTTTTCATAACACCCAGACAAACCTATATTATCTACATTTTTTATAATGAGAAAACCAAGTCTTAGAAAAGTTCAATAACTAGTTTAAAGCCATACTATAATCAATAGCAAAACTGGGAGTTTGGAACCCATGGCAACATAACACCAAAACACAAGCTCTTTAAACAGAAGCCACCTTTCAATTATCCTAAATGACAGTGATTCCAATGCTTGTAAGCCTTAAGTACAAATGAACAAGACTATGAAAATTGTTAGGGGGCTGGGAGGGGTGATAATATTTTAGTCTCTCTAGAAAATCTGAGACAACGTAATTAGCTAAAGCTATTTGAATAAGATGAATCAAACACATTCATTCACTAAAAATTATAAAAGTATATTTAAATAACCAGAAGAAAAAATGTTAATTTCTATAATTTGTGGCTTTTTTCACTAACAATTTTGCAACTATAAGTTGAAAGATAATTATTTGGGAAGCAGGGTGTGTTCAATAGCTGAAATTTTTTAATATTAAAAATAAATTAGGCCGGGCGCGGTGGCTCACGCCTGTAATCCTAGCACTTTGGGAGGCCGAGGCGGGCGGATTGCTCAAGGTCAGGAGTTCGAAACCAGCCTGAGCGAGACCCTGTCTCTACCAAAAATAGAAAGAAATTAATTGACCAACTAAAAAATATATATACAAAAAAAAATTAGCCAGGCATGGTGGCGCATGCTTGTAGTCCCAGCTACTCGGGAGGCTGAGGCAGTAGGATCGCTGAGCCCCGGAGATTGAGGTTGCTGTGAGCCAGGCTGACGCCATGGCACTCACTCTAGCCTGGGCAACAAAGTGAGACTCTGTCTCAAAAAAAATAAATAAATAAATAAAAATAAATTAATATAATTAAAATGATAGAGCTTGGTACAAAGCTTGCTGCTCTCCAGAGATTCCTATTACAAGTGCCATATTGTATATATATTTATATGTACATGTGTGTCTGTATGTATACAGCAGCCAATTAACGTTCCTTGTTTAAATAAATGTGTATTTTTCATGTTAATGCCCATTTATTAACTGATAGAATATAAAGTATCTACTCTCTAAAATATGGCTTATGTTTAGAAAATTTTATTTATGTATTATTTTAATGCTTATTTTTAAATTGTGATCATTTACAGTTAATTCAAGAAGCTAAATGATAAGCATTCAATCATAACCATAAAAAATTATTTCTAGAAAAAACAAAGGCACATATGAACTCAAATGATCTCAACTTTTAAAGAGGACACTTAAAACCATTTTACCTAGGTGATTATAATTTTTCAACTTCAATCTGACATTGAAATTTCATATTACTAAACTTTGTACTTAAATAAATTTGAAGATGACTTTTCCTTTCTTTTCCCACCTAAAGTCATCCAAAAGTTTGAACTGTCAGGGGGCCATTTGTGGCATCCAGGGTTAGGTATATTTCAGTGTATTCCAAATAAGTATAGTTTTCTAGCAGATGATTGATACTCTTCTTTATGTAAAAATGACTACACTAGAAAATATGGTTTTTGTACTAATTTTTTGGACTTTGTCCCTTTGGTGACAGTACCTAGAAAAAGAGAGCATTAGAGTAAAAGTATATAGTACTTGGGGAGACCATACTTAGAACTATGGGCTATATTTTGAGATAAACCAGTGAAACTCTAATTATTTTTAAGAGACAATTTTGCACTTAAAGTAACTCTCAATTCAAGTCAAGAGTGTAATTTAAATTCTGAGGTGTGGAAAAATATAATTGAAGCACAATACCAATATGACCAAGAGTGTGACCTCTGGGTGGACCAACAAATCACATCCTAAACACATACTGACTCCACAGGACAGTCTTGCAAATCGAGAACAAGTATTTATTTAGACACTGAAAGATAAGCATATCTTAATAAAATGTTGACAAAAAAACACTAAAAACAAAGCAATTTACTTGCCTTATGCTAAGCTGGAGTATTAAGTGTGCACCAAAGGCCTAGTGGATATTCTATGCTAATTAACAAAAAAAAGTTTATTATTATTTGCATTTACAAGTTCCTAAGGCAGCACAATCAAATCGTGCAGTTACTACCATATACTGTTTTTAAAAGCAGAAGAAAAGTTTCAGAAAAATAACTGGAAAGGAAATATTCTCATTAAAAGGTATAACAACTATGAAGTTAACATTTCCAAAGAAAAAAATAGAATTATGTTCCATTTTCAATTCTAGCATGTTCCATAACAGGATAAAAATAATGTAATGAATTGACCTATGCTTCCAAAGACTACACATTAGCCAACAGCTTATTTAAAGACTGAACCACTCTCCTTGATGTGCAACAGAGCTAAAGAGTGTACACATTGAGAGAGTTTAGAAACTGGAATCTCACTGCACACTACAGTGCTTATTCCAAATCTGGTCAATGGTCCTGAAAGCCAAATTGCCCATTTTTAGTACTGATCAGTTAATATGAAGAATGTAATAATTTAGATAACCTCACACATTAGCTGCTTGAATTAAAACAGGTAGTAAGAGACAACATTCTATTATAAAGGGGAAAAAAGAAATAGACAATGGATGGATCTAATAATGGGAAAAGATAACAAAGACCTAGGATTCTAGCATCTGGCACTAAATGAACTTTTTTGTAAACTGAATGGTGGTTTCCAAAACTGCTCCAAGCATCATTCCTTTGCCAAGGCAGTAAACAGCTTTTATCAGCAATAATGATGGCATAATCCCAGCTAAAAAGGAAAGTAACATATGGCAGCAGCCCTCCAAATACCATCCTGACAAAGTAGGGGGCATTTTTATTACAACGTCCACTTGCAGAAAATCTGCCAGACATCCTTCCCTTTTTTTCTTCTTCTCTTTTTATTTATTTGTTTTTAAACAGGTTATCATCTTCTCTAAACTGAATATCACATTTGGGAATTTTAAGCTAATGATTCCTTTTGCTTAAACCCACTCACAGACATACACAAAGAGACTGCCACATCTAATGATGGCTAATAAAATAAAATGGAACTGCCTATTTATAAAAAAGCATCAGAAATTTTTTGAAATCTTTAAACTCAGAAACAAATGCTTTTAATTAAGGAGCTTATATTATCACCTAGCTTTTAATGACTTATACACAGTGAGCATCCAAGAAATAATTGATTTCATAGTATAATAAAAGGTCTTAAGAAATTGAAGTGAAAAAAATAAATGCAGGCACAAAATATTACAGTTGATAAACAACAAACTACAGTGAGCTGCAAAGAAACATGATCTATAAATGATCTTAATCTTATTTGATATGTGTTAAAATGTCAGACTTCATAATATACACCTCTGATCAAAACAATCACAGTGCAGTATTTTTTAGGCCAACATACTGTTTATCAATAAAAGTATAAATGAGGATGCTTCTATAAAATATCTTCTAATGGCCTATGGGGTGGACTAATGAATCATAAATCCCACCTTGGTTTTCAATGACGGGACTTTCTATTTTCATTGACAAGTCAACGACTATTTTTTTTACCTAGGCTCTCAATCTTTCTTAATACCCCGGACACAATCTAAGAATGATGAACACATAATTTTGATTCAGATTTTAAACCTTATAATCAACAGATTTGGAAAATTACTTTACTAATTAACACAGCAATTATGGAGTCTTTCACTTTTAACATCTTATATACTTACCTAAATACAATCCTTTGTTTACTTTAGATAAATTTATTAGGTGATAGAGGAATCAATGAAAAAGTAAAGGAATGTTAATATTTTTGACACCTCTACCCATAAATATTTTTTCAGGTTGAAAAATATATCTAATAGTTCCACTCACTGATGTGCACTACAGTTTACCACAGTGTCTATATTTCTGTTGTCAGTTTTACAGTATCTCCCTTCATTAAACCTATCAAGTTTTCCTTTTGATCATGCAACCAAGGCCAGAAGACAGATATCTTCCTGGAACAGAGCAGTCTGCCAAGTCTTTCACAAGACCAGCTTAACCTCCCTATTGATTTTTTCAACACTGCAGCCATTCATTGTTTGTGACATTTGGCTGTCGGCTCTTTAACACCCTTCAACCAAATCAATTTCATATTTTTGTCAATGCTCTGCAAGAGGATGAGTAAAAATAGGAAGAGACTTAGCATGATTTAAAATGTTGATTTTCTCAAACAGTTTTATCTTTAGTTTTTATAAGGCTTATAAACTTAATTCATGTGCTTATTTATACTTCTGCAAAAAACAAGGGAGAAGCTTTACAAATTATAATTTCTCAGTATAATAGTGACTTAATTTGCACTGAATATTTAAAAATTTCTCATTTTCTTAATGTAAATCAATACTTACACCAATCACATCCTACCTTACCTAAAGACTACTATGTGAAAATAATGTTTTCTGTGGTTTGGATATTTAAATAATATGTAAGAAATACTGTGAAAGGCAATACATACAACATCATCATTACTATGCTTTCAAACGGCAGAGTATGTCAAAAAAGCACAATTCAGCATTTTGCTCAACCTGAAGTCTGAACTTCCAGTATACCTAGATGCTAAATGCCATAGACTGCCTTCAGGCTGCCAATGTAAAAACTCCTTTTGACATCAGTTAAAACAACATGTGAAAATCAAAGACACATATGTTCCAAATCATGCCAAACCTCCAATCGTTCAGAAAATTCCGCAGACTCTCATGGAAATAGACGGCAACGTAAGAACAAAACTTAAAGGAACAAGGCATTTTCACTTTATTTCTGTTAGTAAAATTTAAAGCTATAATTTTATATTAATTTCTACTAGGTTGCCTCCTTTTAGTGTTAATTAGCTGAAGAAATAAAGACTGAGATTTTGAAATCACAGTTAGTGATTCATCTAAACATATATTTAAGGACTTAAAAAAATGAGTTAATGACTTGAAAAGCCTGGTGGTTCCTTTGGAACCATGATACATTACCATACAAAGCATATAATAAATAATTCTTCAAACTCTACTAACAACCTCATACACCTAAGGTTTGCTGGCATATTAATAGATGTTCCAAAAACACCCAGACATATTTACACTGCAAAGTAAGTAAAAATTAAAAAGTTGCAAAGGCAATTTTAAGTATAAGCATTTATCTAATACATCTAAACCCTTAAAAACACAAAATAATTTGATGATTCAAATAGGTTTTATGCAGCCTTTAGGAAATACAATGTATATCAACATTTAGGGTGTTGCTTAAATATTTCAAGTACTACTATAAAGAAAGAAAAAAATTCTGCCAATTAAACTATAATATGACATCAATCTTAAGGGCCATTCTGATTTAATAAATGCTAAAATGGGGGGAGGGGAGAATGAATATCTTAGAATCAATGAAACATGGTAATGATGAACTAGAACATCTACTATTGGTTCTTTATGTGTGCCATTTTAAAATGTGCATGTTAAATATTGTGACATAGCACTTCAATTCACTTTGGAACATTAACATGATCTTCTTCTGCCAAACAAACTGATTCTCACATTATCCTTTTATTCCTATGGATATGTTGCTAAATAAAGTATAGCACAATGAATAAAGCACACATGAGTAAATTATATCATATCTGTCATATTCGCAAATGAATCATCCTGAAAAATTCCACCATTAAAATCCATGGAACATTCTCTACAGCAATGCTCATAAAAAAAAACTCTTTGGAATTAGAAGGACTTATGTTTGAGTAAGGCTCTACCACTCACTCATTAGCTTTGTGATCCTGGGCAAGCTAATTAACATCTCTGAGCTTCCATTTTTTCACTGATGAAAACAGAAATTCTACCTACCTCCCAGAGGTATTGTAAGAGTTAAATGAGATATAAAGTATGTTAAAATCCTTAATAGAGTACTTGGCACATTGTAAGTGTTCAGTAAATGTTTCTTTTCTTTCTTCTTACTACCAAGCTGCTTACACAACCTGCTTATACAACCCGCATTAAAACCATATAAAAGTTAATGAGTACTTGACTCCAGATCAACCTTATTTAGGATATTGCTCATGACTCCTTGAAATCTTTATACACTATCATAGAACATACATGGTAGCAAGTTATGCATAATTAGATCCACAAGAATGTAAGTTCCATAAGGGCAGGTATTTGTTTCTGTTTTATTCACTGTTGTATGTCTAACATTTGGAGCAATATGTAGCAAATATCAAGCACTCAGTTAACATTTTTGAACGAATTAGTATTTCAAGGAATTCTTAATTTCTGATCCCACACTAAATTTTAACTTGCTAGCAACTCAATGAGGATGATGTAGTTAAAGACTATTTTTCTTTAACCTCTTCCATTCTAAGTACTACTGACCATAACAGTATTACCTTTATAGCAATAATCCAACAGCACCATCCTAATTAATTCAACAACTATGCATTGAACATCTACCATCATAATAGCATAGTGCTAGACACTGAAAATTAAGTAGTATAAGATGCAACTGTTGTCTCCTTGGATAGGCAAAATAATGACATGCATGAAACTAGATTTGACCAAGTTTAAAAATGAACCACAATGTTTTTATCCCTAAAAAATTAAAAATTAAAATATTTTAGAACAAGATAAAAAAAAAACTGTAGAAGACCGCTGGAAACAAGAAAGACTATACTATGGTGAGATTTTAGATGAGTGATACAATAATCAAGAGGACTGATCATTGTTCATGAGATAGTGAGAGATATTTGAAATGCTCAACCCTCTGTGAAATCCACAGACTCTAAATTAGAGATTCCTTCTCAAATTAGATCTCCAGAGATCTGCTCTCTAAAAAGCAGAGGTGGAAATATTTCATGCAGGGTAAGTTGTGCTGGATAGAGGAGCATCAATGAACTGGACATAAGCCATCAACATGTTGGGCCTACACTAGCACCTGTTCTATTCACGATATTTATTAATGCGGCTCTGTGCCAGGCCCAGTACAAGGCATTTGAGTGTACAAAGATAATAAGAAACATATCTATCACAAAAAGCTATTAGGAGAGATAGCACTTAATTTAGATTGCAGTGATCTATTTGTGCCTCTGCAATTACAACCATTCTACAGGTTAAATTTACAGGTTAAAAGATGGAACAAGATAGCCAACTAGAGAAGATCCAGTCCCTAGACCATATTTTGCTCATTTGAACAAATGGTAAAGGAAAAGGAAAAAAGTTACTGTAAAACAAATACATAATCTTTACAGAAAAGTTGAAAAAAGCAAAAAGTATAAAGAAGAAAACATTTAAAAAATCCTAATTCTACTACTAAAAGGTAATAATTATAATACAAATATTTGGTCTTTATTCTTTCAGGATTTTTTTCTATATGAAAATACTTGGAAAAAGATTTATGAGCATGGTATACCACTATTTTATTATTTACTACTGCTTTATAAATTTAATATATTGACCATTTTCCATATTATTGGGCATTCTTCTAAAACATGATTTAAAGTAATTATATGAAATTCTATCATACAGCTATAACATAATTTAGCCAAATCACCTATTTTTGGACATTTTAATTGTTTCCAGTTTTGTCCTATTAGGAATAATACTGCAAACTAGGCCATGTAGTCACTAAACAGTAGGTATAGGAGAGTTTTTCCTCATAGATTATTCCAAGTCATAAATGAAAAAGGAATATTAGAATTAGAATATTTCTGTTTTGCAACCCCAAATAAACTAAGAGATAAAGGCATTATCATCAATAGCTGCCAATATGACCAAAAAACAGAGAAAAGCAGACATTATGTGCCACCAGATAGAAGAACATAAAGCAATTCTGCAGGGAAAAAAAAAATTAAGACCATAGATGCAATTGTCTAACTAAGACTACAGATGCAATTGTCAACTTGCAACAAATACAAAAAACAGAAGAACATATTAAGCTATACCACAGGAATGCACCAGCAAAATCCAAACTGGGAAAATCACAGGGCAAACAACTCAGTTTTTTTGACAAAAAAGTACAAAGGGTGAAAAAAGAAATGGAAAAGAAGCTTTAAATTTAAAAAGACTTAAAAGATACATCAACCAATTGTAATGAACAGACTTTATCTACATCCTGATTCAAACAAAGTGCTTGGATACATGATGATGTTAAGGAATTACTATTAATACTTCGGTATAATAATGGTACAGTGACAAAATTATGGTTTTTTAAAGAGTCTTGATTTCTTGAGGTACATTTGCAGGTGAAATAATATGACTTGGATTTACTACAAAAAATATAAGGAGAAAGCTGACAGATGTCAGAATGGGGCAGGGTTGGCTATGAGTTGGTCGTGTTTGATGTTTGGTGCTCTAATATTCTGTCTTCTGTAATGTGGCTCAAAATTCACCCTAAAAACATTTAAGAGAGAAAGAAGGAAAGGAGAGAGGATGCTGCTGCTGTGACCATCTTTCTATGTTTATCTTTACAAACGTCTCTCTTTCTTTAGTATTAACTCCTAATTAAAATATTTGAGAATAAGTCTTTTTAAGGCTTTCAAAATACTCTTTTAAAATGACCTGAAAATCTGAACCAATTTACACTCTTACAAGTAGTGTGCATGTGTGCATTTCCTTATACATTCACCAACATAATTATGTCTTATGTGAATAAACTTAACTCTTAACAAGCACATGTCTATTATTATCTAATTTTAATGTAGACAAGAAAATAACACTTTATTTCACAATCCTACATATTATATGGTACTACTGAGTATTTAAAATTGTTTTTCTGCCATATATATAATCATTTCTAGATGATACGAAAATAAAGAAAATTAAGGAAAGTATAGGTAGACAAGTCATCATTTTTGTTTGGATCCTCCTTCCTCAAATGACCTTTTTCAACTCACATAAATCTTCTTGAAATTTAAGCAACAGAAATTAATATTTACTTTATTTTTACAAACTTTACAGAATATATTTAGAAAAAACTAATTCAGTGAATCAGTTTCACTTTATAGTCAAGGCCTATTGCATAAATGCAATAATATAATAAAATATTGTTTATATAACTATTTTCTTAATTACATCATACAGAATATCTGAATCTATGGAAATGTATTTATTTCAACATTTTTCTTTTAAGATAAATTATAGTTAGGTTACCATTCAGGTTTTCTTAAGTACTGTCTTATGGTACTATAACTCAGAAATAGCCAGGCTTAGTGGTGGCAAAGCTTCAAATATTATATACTCACATTTTTAAATCAGGGCAGACACCTGAGACAAAAACTGTCCCCAAAGCTGACTACAACAGCTACATGCTGGTCACTCTTTCTTGTCAAGGCTGATTTATTGCCTCCTTGCTGTTCAATTTCACATTTTGTCCTCATCATATCCCTGGCTCATGATCATTCTATGCTGACCCTTGTAGGGCAGGCAGGGAATATTGATAAAACAATTATCTGTTAGCCGTTCATTTGATTTTCCATTTCAATTACGGATTGCACGAGGCAAAAGGAAAAAGATTGCATCATTGATTTTTCTACCTTACAACACTACAGAGTTGCTTTGATGGTTATAAAATGAATGCAACTCAACTATGCTTTTAAAGGTCATATTTTTTGTTTTAGTGTATTTTTTTCAAACCTTAATGTATGCAACTGTACACATTCTATAAGGAAAAACTACCTTCAAAACCAAGCTAAATTGTTGCACAGGTAAGAAAAAATATATAAGTAAAAATGCTTCAGATGAGTCAACCATTTCATAGCTGCATCCACATCACATAGTAAAGGACTTCCTGGAAAAGCATACTGGTTTGGGAATTTCCAAGGTTTTCTGAAAGATTTAGGTACAGAGAACATAGAAAGCAATCAGTTCAGAAGAATGGGGGGGGGACAGTTTCCTGAATAAGGAAGTTACACAGTAACAGTAGTTTTTTTCAGTTTCCATAATATGCAAGGAGCATTTTTTAAAGCATATTATACTACTAACCATAACTATGTTTAAACCTCACCTATCTGAAGGGCTGATAATATGCTATTGCTAGCCAGTGATCCAGGACGGTCACAGTCAGAGAGAAATGGTGCTGAACCTACTAAACTTCATTACGGTTCAGCGAATGGTACAGCTCCAGGGGATGTTCACATGGCCGACCTTAAGAAAAGTTCAGCCTTTGATCAAGGTTTAGTGTTCCTAGAGTAGCAATGGTACAGGAAAGGGTTTCCATTTTCTGTGCCATAAGGTGCCGGTGTTGATCTTCTTAAAGCCCCAGAGTTTTCTTCCAAGACTGGATTACACTCAGCAATTAAGGTAATGAACTAGCTGAGGTAACAAAGCATAATGATCTCTTTTGTCCTTTGAATTCTTATGAACTCCACTCATTCACAATAGTCTGGCATGCAAAGCTTTTTCAAACCCTGTACTGCTTAAAACTATGTAAAAATGATTACTTCCATTATGCCTTCATGGTTTGACATTTTTAATTTAAACACCTGTAATATTTAAGCATACTTTTCAGAACCAAAATACCCACTCAAAGAATGCTAGCTTACATTCTGGTAATATTTTGACATTCTATATAGTATATTTTAATGCTCGAAAAGATAATGTGATGAATCCATTATAAATATATCAAAATATGTATACCTAGGAATTTTTCTTGATTTTTTTGTTTTTAAACATAAGATTTAAAAAAAAAAGGTGGCATTCATTAGTTAAGACAATCATTTAGACAGCTTATTGCCCGTGTTAACACTTCAGGTTCAATGTGACCTAAAATATGAAGGCAAAAAGATAAATAAAAATTTAAATTATAATAGAAAACATCTTTAAAAATAGATTCTTTATATTACATTTAATGCATTTTTTCCTGACTGAAAACCTCTTTTAGAAAAAGATATTTTTATATGGAAATTGCATTTTCTAGAATTTACTGTCGTTTACTTTTATTTTATAAATTTTTCAAAAAACAGCTGGGCACTATTTTTTACATTTTCTCAAATCTTTGCATGTTATAAACCTTTACTACTGCAGATTTTGCTGCTCTCTGATCTTTCATCTTAACACATTTCCAGCCCCAAATTTCACTTCAATCTCACCTCATCTCTCCATACTACATTAACCCCTGGCAATTGCCTTCCAAATGACCCCATTAAGCTGTAATTGCCTCAGCAGGCCTGCACTTTCGCTTGTAATTCTGTACCTCTCATCTCCCAGACGTTCTCTCAGCATCATTTCATGTTCTGGCTCCCTTCACTGAGCTCAGCTTATGACCTCGCTGCACCATGGCCGAAATGACTACTAAAAGCATAACAGAGACGGAATTCCATTACTTATTTTTAAAAGTTCTCTGGTGCCCTAATGTAATATTCTTTCGGGACTGTTGTCAAGGATACCAAGCACCGGCCATTAAAACCTTTTGTTTTCCAAGGCATTCCGTCTTTTATTAATAAATAAAGATAAAGATAATGTGCATCCAGCCGGTGGAAAGTCAGGATATGTTTGCAATTTTCTCTCTCTATTACAACCTTATTCTGCCCATAATGTTTAGGAAATACAGATAATAAGAAAAAGCCTTTTAAAAATTGTCCATGTGCCCCATATGATGGATCAAACTAGATGCAAAATAATATAGGTAAGAATTAATTAACATACATACATCTATAGGCTTGAGAACCACTCCTTTTAAAATCTTATGTAAATGACAGACTCACATTTTAGTAATCAAATGTAGGCATTTATATTAGTTTAGAAACAGAATTTGCAATCACGCCATGTTAAAATGTCAGTCTCTTATGGGTAAATGAAATTCCTAGTGGACAGTCTCAGAACAGTAGAACCAAATAACAAGGAAAACCTTATTAAACCTCACTAGGTTTGTGGATATTTTGGGGAGGCCTGTATTCAGAGAAAAAGGAAAAGAAAATACCTTCATATTTTAGGATCAGGAAACCAAATAAGTCAATCAAGCACTATAAAAACTGAAAAGGCCAAATTTCTTTATTGTGAAAGACAAAGATAGCCTCAGTAACACTCCGTACAAAGCTAGAATTGACATAAAAATGGAAGGGCTGAATTTTGTGTGCATGAAAGATTCCTTTTCCCCTCATAAACTAAAGATAAAGATTTGGATCATATTTGAAACAAGTTCTACAAGCAAAACTAGCAAGTTCCAATATAAGTAAAACAAGAAAAAAAAATCAGCAATAAAAGGCCTTCACAAAAACAATACAATCAAAAAGGTCAAGTAGGAGGCAAAGCCCACAAAATTGGGCATAGATGAGGCCCAGCATGCAAGCCTTCAAATGGCAGCTGCATGCAAAAGAACTGGGGCAACTAATCCCCATAATCTTGGGTCCATATTGACTTGTTTTACCCTAAACTGTTCTCTCCTAAAAACTGCCTTGTGTGTGTCTCTTCAGTCCTCTCCTACCAATGAATACCATTAAGCTAATATACTCTGCTAAGTGCCTCCAGAAAAACATGTTTTTAACTGATGCCGCTATTTTCTGGACTAGACCACATTAAATGCAAAATGAAAACATTGGGTGTGCAGATTTCTCCTTACTGTAATGCTGAGAAAGACTGAATGGAAAGGGGTGAATTCTTTTATGCATGTAATAGTTCAGAAAACTGATATGATGTCAACATGAATGTGTTTTACAATAAAATTGGGTGTCAGAGCCAGAATGGATTCACTGTCTCTGCAGGCCACAGCATAGCCACTGTTGCCTAGAATTGAGTAAAGTTGTCAACTGAACTGATGTTTAGCTTCAGTAAGATGGCCCGAAAGAGAAGTGCTAGCACAAGGAAAACTCGCTGAAGCAACTTTTGGCTTTTTAAGAAACAGCTTATATTTCTAACCTCCATCTTAAGGAGGTCAGTTACGTTGTCATTTGAAGGCAGAAGATAAATTGATACTTCATCAAAACACAGATATAAATGAAAGTCTTTAAAATTAGAGCCTGAGATACAATATAAGAAAATGCATGCTTTCTGAATTATAAATGTCTCATAAAATTATCTCATATTTCAGATATAGTATAGTTTTTTACTCAAATTTTTCATATAGATTTTTGTCAACAGCATAACAAAAGCTTCACTGAAAAGCGAAAGCACTGAAGTAAAACTATTTCTACTGCTCCCCATGAAAATGTTCCACACTAAACAAGTACTACAGTTTACTACAAAATGTTTCTGAAATTAACTTCAACATCCAGAACAGTTAAGAGAACAACTTAATCTCCCTTGATTCTTTAATCAAGACAATCAATTCTGCCTACAGGAAAGTAAGCACTGTCCACTCAACAGCATCTGAACAAATGCTGGGTGTATGTACTATAGGCATTGCAAGATCAAGACCAAAACAAGTCATACAACAGTAGAGCTATACTCCAGAGACTTCACTCTTTTCCTGTCTTTTCTGTCACTGAACAAACTGAGGTAAGACAACACTCCAGGGATGAAATAGCAAAGAAGAAGAAAACTAGAGTGGTTATAAATGTCCTGTTACAACAGTTATGTACATAAAAATGCAGTCATGCATTTCTCTTCTGTCTACCACATCCCAAGTCCAAGGCAAAAGACATAGTAACTATAGGGTGCTAGATTAACACAAATAGAAGAATCACCAACATTTCTCCTAACCCCACAGAACCAAGCATTAGCCAAGTCTGATTTTTAATACACAGGAACAAAATATTTGAGTTTTCAACAATGAGAATAAATTTAACTATCTGTACTCATCTAATTACTCAAATAGTTTAGGATCTAAGGCTATGGGTTTAGGATTTAGATAGAACTTGGTAACAAGTCCCAGCTCTACTCCTTAATAACTTGGTGACCTTAGACAATATATTAAAACTTTTTTGGGCCTTAGTTTTTTCATGTGAAAAGTAGGACTAATCAAACAAACCACAACAAATGCATGTAAAGAGCCTGTCACAGTCCCTAGTACATGGTAAGCCCTAATAAATGTTAGTACATAATAATTTTAAAAATTATAAATAATAATATAGTTTGATGCTATATAATAATTGGGCTAGTTTATCAACACAAATCAAAAAAGTGTGAGACGCTACGGAGACAATAACATAGCAGTAACAAAATGAACAACTTAAAATCAAAGGGGGTATACCTCCTTTGTTTACAAGGAGGTATACCTTGAGTTCAAACCCTTACCTTGAACTCTCTTTATAATGCCCTTTGCAAGGGCAATTCAGTTAGAATGAGATTCAAAACAAAGAAAAAGAACAAAGAAATAACCCTGTAATTTAAGTATTTTCAGTCCTTGCCCTTCACTCTACCCATAAAGGAAAAGGAGAAATTCACTCAGAGGGTGAGCTATCACTAAGGGATAGAGTGTATGTTAGGAGTCAGTAATAAACCCCAAGAAGCATATATTAGCAATAATATAAAAGCCAAGCAAAAAAGGCCAGAAAAAAGATGTTACCTATTGCTACACATCCTATAAGAAACAATTGCTAAAAAGCCAACATATCAATGATAGCATTATTTGCATTTAACCAGAACACTATTAAATAAATTCATTGTAAGTCATATCTAAAACACAACGGACACATTTCCAGTGCTTTAAAACAACAACAACAACAACAAAAACTCCATCCTGGAAAAATTCCTCTTTTATTCCAAAGTTATTTCTATCGACAGAAGAATCTTCTAGAAGACAGTTTAAATATCAGCATAATACTAGACAAGTCACAATTATTTATCTTCACTATGTTCTTTACTATTTAAGCTAAAAAGCCAAAGGACAGGTCTAGGAATATAAAAAGCATAAGAATAGTCCCTCTGCTGATACCTACATTTACTAAGAGGCATCTGAATGGCACACTGTCCAAAGTGCTCCCTGAAGCCCAGAAATGAGCACCGCAAGATTGACAGATAACACAACACTGTACTGGTCTGTTAAAGCTTTGCTAATACTAAGAATCTTAAGCTAGCAAAATTCTTCAAAATGGAGTGTAAATATATCAGAAGTTGGGGCTTCATTATCTCAATTCCATAAACAGGAAAGTTACTGAAGAGATAATCTTGGAATGTTTAAGAATCATATGCCAACAAGACCACTTTCTCTTATCCTTTCCTCAGTCTGTCATTTCTTATCCATACAGTGTACACACTTGGATGTTATACAGTCATCCAAAACTAAACATATCCGAAACATCTTCCTTAACTCTCCTATCAGAGACAGTGGAACCAATATGTTCTCTGGTTTCCAAGCTTTTAACCTCTCCATAAATCTTTGACTTTTCTCTCTCCTTCTACCCACGTTAAATCTTGCTAACTTTTATCGTGAAGAAGTTACATCAGTTCATCCAGCACAACTGGAGTTTATAACCTAAATATTTGGTAACCAGTGTCTGTCTCTAACCTCAAACCTTCCATTTATTCTTCAATTCCTAGTATCTTGTTTCTCAAGAATTATTTTCATTTCATCCTTTGGCAAGGACAGATAAAGAATTATATCAATAAAATTAGGATTTGTTGAGCACCTATTACATCTAAAGAACATCTAATGTATTCTCTCATTAACACATTCAATCTAACTAAAGCTATATGTGGGGGCTTTATTCATCATCATTTTGCCTCTGGATTCCTCAAACTTACAACAATGAAAGAGATTCAACTGGTTGTCACCTCAAAATTATCAATAACAGCAGTAACATATCTATTGAGCATCTTCTGTCTGCAAGGCACTTGGCCATATGCTTTCATGCATAATTTCATTTAATCTTCACAGCCACTCTATGAGGTAAACACTATAATTATCTCCATTTTAGAAATTATAAAAGTGAGACATAGAAAGGTTACTGAGTTACTTACTCAAGGCAACCTAGCTGGAAAGTAGTGAAACTGGGACCCAAACCCAGATCTGTGTGACCCCAAAGCCCATATTCTGAACTATTCCTCTTTAATGTATGTTAAGCTCCACCAAAAATCCTCATCTTAACTACTGCCTTCACTTTTTCCTCTATCTTGGCAAAAACTTGCTATCACTTCCCTAGAAACTCTAACACCTCCCCCTCAAAAATTTAATTTTCTTTCTGCCTTCAAAATTCCACTTCATTCTTTTCATTTTATAAAACCTTCCTACATTAGTACCATGTATTTCTAGCCTAGATAGTACCAGCCATCGTTCCTGGCCTTTGTTCTTTCCAAATGTTTTATACTTTAGTACAAAGAGCTAGCTAGTGTTATTTATGTGTATTTTTGTCACTTGACATTAGCAGAAACCAATTTAATCTTGTAAAGAACAAAGAACAGCAAGTTGCAACATGAGCAATCAACAGACAATTATATTTATGTAAATAACTTGGTTATACCCTAAGAATGTGATTTGGCAGGAGATTTTTTGTCTTCTTGCAAAGTATATCTTTTTATCATTTGCCATTTACGGTCCAAATCTTCTTGCCTACCAAAATATACCTAGAGTTCCTGCTGATACGAAGGAGCTGCAAGCTGAGTAACTACAAATGGGAAACCATTTGTAGTTTAGTGTAGCAATTGCTCATACAGATTGCAAATGTTTCTTTAAAATTGTGAAAGCAAGAATCCATTGTCCAAAGTGGACTTAGAAAATAAAGCAAAAAGAAAGGAAGAAAGAAAAGATGAAATACAGTCTGTTTTTCCTCATAGTACCAAAGACATGGCATTGGCTCTATTGTTGCTTCCATCAACCATTTCAACAGAGCAGTGCCACCTAGAATACATCATTTGATTGCTATCTTTCATAACAAAACAAAGACTAAAAATTATTGAGGCCTTTACTATTTGGAAAAATAAACTGCAGAACAGCTCAAAATGGCTCTTTATTAACTACTATTATTAAGACTTAGATTTCTCTTAAAGTATATTTTCGTTTTAACATTTTTAATATAGGGTCACATAGTTCAAAATGCAAAAAGCACATCTTGAAGTCTCCTTCCTATTCCTGATCCCAACCACCTTGTTCTCCTCCAGAGGCAAATAGTGTCATGTTTCTTGTGCATCCTTCTGGAAATATTTTATATATTTCCACACCAAGTACATATTTCTATTATTTTTCCTATATCAGATACAAATATGCATAATACATCCAACACACCATTCTGCACCTTAACTTTCTGACTTAGCAGATCTTGGAAACTGGTTCTATATTAGGGTATACAGAGCTTCATCATTCTCCTTGACAGGCTATATAATAGCATTACATTGATTGGGAATAACATAATTTAACCAGCCCCTTATTAATGAACATTTAGATTGTTTCCAAGCTTATACTAGTCTAACCAATGCTACAAGTATCTTTGAACACATACAACAGTTCATGCAAATAAGTATGAAGGCTAAATTCCAAGAATTGAAATTGCTGGGCCAAAGGATTATAACATTTAAAAATTTGACACATATTGCCAAACTGCCATCAAAGAAAGGTTGTACCAATTTACATTCCCCCTGACAATTTTTAAAAATCTCTATACTCCTTTCCATCACACTTTTATCATAGTTTTTGATCTTTGCCAATCTGATAGATAAAAAATGATAGCTCAGTGCAGTTTTACTTTGTTTTGATTCTTGAAAGTCAGTAGGATGTAGTGGTTAAGAGTGTAGGCTCTGGGGCCATCTCCTTGCTCTGCCAATCACTTGGAGCCATGCATCCCTGCACAGATCACTTAACCTCTGTGTCTTCACTTCCTCCTAAGTCAATTGAGGATATTTATTAACATACTCTAATTTCAAACATTTTTGTGAAAATAAGATGAGTTAATGTTTATGACATGCTTAGAATTCTGCCTGAGACATAGTAAAAACTCAATAAATGGTAGCTGTCATTTTTTTACCTTATTTTGAGCAAGTTGGACTTTTTTTCACATGTTTAAGAGTTATTTGTATTGCCTTTCCTGTTAACTATCTCTTCATTTCTTTTGTCCATGTTTAATGGGCTTGGAATCCAGAATATACAGAACTGCTATAAATCACTAAAAAAACACAATGAACATAATAGAAAAACAGGCAAAAGATTTAAATATTTAAATAAAAGATTCACATATTTAAAAAATAATTGATCCATTATAAGTCTTGACCACTATCACATCAACATATCACCTTAAAAACCTGTCAAAAAGTGACACTTTTGGAGAGTTTTTGTATTCCCTCACCAGCCACATTTCTCAATATCAGCTCATACTTTTTCTTTTCTCATAGAAACCTAGCCAGACTACTCTTTCTAAAGTCTTCCCCTACCCAAGTCTATACTTCATAACATTTATCATGCTCTGAAATTATTCTATTTCTTGACTTACTGTCTCCCTGCACCTAATTGTATGTTCTTTGAGAGCAGCGTACTTGTCAGCCATGTACGCTGCTGTATTCTTAGCACCTAGAAAAATCTCTAGCTTAGAGAAAGCAGGCAGAACTGTTTATCCAATTGAGGGTATTATTAAAAGTTAAACTGAAATTGGAACCCTCATATGTTGCAGGTAAGACTAGAAAATGGTCCAGCCAATTTGGAAAAAAGTCTGGGAGTTCCTCAAAGTTTAAACACAGAGTTATCATATGACCCAGCAATTCCATTCCAAGGTATATACCAAAGAAAAAAGAAAACATGTCCAGACAAAAACTTATGCATGAATATACATAGCAGTATTATTCAACATAGCCAAAAAGTAGAACCCATTGTCCAAAGTAGACAACTCAAATGTCCATCAACTGATGGATATCTAATAAAATATCATTCAACAGAAAATTCCTCTGCAATGAAAAGAAATTAAATGCTGATACATGCTAAACACAGAAGAACCTTGATAACAGCATGCTAAGTGAATAAAGCCAATCACAAAGACTACATATTATATGATTCCATTAATAAGAAATGTCAAGAATAGGTAAATCTAGAGGGACAGAAAGTAAGGTGATTGAGAGGAAATGAGGAGTGATTGCTTAAAATATGGAGTTTCTTTTGGGGTGATGAAAATGTTCTAAAATTGTGATGGTTGTACAATTCTGTGAATATGTTAAAAAAATTTTGACTTACCCACTTCAAGTGGATGGGTTGTATGATAAGTGAGAGGCCTCAATAAAGCTGTTATTTTATTTTATTTTATTTTTTTGTTTGAGACAGAGTCTCGCTTTGTTGCCCAGGCTAGAGTGAATGCCATGGTGTCAGCCTAGCTCACAGCAACCTCAATCTCCTGGGCTCAAGCAATCCTGCTGCCTCAGCCTCCCAAGTAGCTGGGACTACAGGCATGCGCCACCATGCCCGGCTAATTTTTTCTATATATTAGTTGGCCAATTAATTTCTTTCTATTTGTAGCAGAGACAGGGTCTCGCTCCTCCTCAGGCTGGTTTCAAACTCCTGACCTTGAGCGATCCGCCCACCTCGGCCTTCCAGAGTGCTAGGATTACAGGTGTGAGCCACCGCACCCAGCCAAAGCTGTTATTTTTAAAACATTAAACTGAACAAAATATAAACTGAATTCTGATACATGATACCCAAGGAATAGAGACATCATTACTTCTTTGCTGGAACTAACACATGGAAATGGGGAAGAAAAGAATGGGAAGAGAAAAGGAAGGAATAAAAATCACTTTCTTTGAACTGCTAAAAATCATTCTATTGCCTAAAAAGACTATCAACCCATAGACGATCCATTTTTTTTTTCTTTTGAGACAAACCCTCACTCTGTCACCCAGGCTAGAGGCTAGAGTACAGTGGAATGATCATAGCTCACTGCAACCTCAAACTCCTAGACTCAAGCAATCCTCCTGCATCAGCCTCCAAATTAGCTGGGACTACAGGTGTGCACCACCATGCCTGGCTAATTTTTTCTATATATTTTTAGTTGTTCAATTAATTTCTTTGTATTTTTAGTAGAGACGGGGTCTCGCTCTTGCTCAGACTGGTTTCGAACTCCTGACCTCAAGAGAGCAGCCTGAGCAAGAGCGAGACCCTGTTTCTACTACAAATAGAAAGAAATTAATTGGCCAACTAATATATATAGAAAAAATTAGCTGGGCATGGTGGCGCATGCCTGTAGTCCCAGCTACTCAGGAGGCTGAGGCAGAAGGATTGCTTGAGCCCAGCTAATTTCTTTCTTTTTTTTTGTAGAGATGGAGTCTCGCTCTTGCTCAGGCTGGTCTCAAACTCTTGAGCTCAAGCAATCCTCTACCTTGGCCTCCCAGAGTGCTACGATTAAAAGGCATGAGCCACCATGCCCAGCCTCCCATTTCATTTGCTTTTTCTTCTCCAAAAATAGGGGTTGATCTAGAACTGTAAAACATTTGCCTATTTCCTTTCATCTAAACCTCTCCTTATACACCTTATCTCTAGCAAAGGTGGAACCAGATCTGTATGCACTATCACTCTGCAAGCCAAACACTGCTTTCTTAGGAAAACATTAAGACAGGAGCAGAGACCAAGAAAAGCAAGTTTTCATTTGCGTGTTATAACACTGATGAGAGCAGCAAGACCACGTTCTAACCATGCACACCATTCTGGTACTTTCCTAGTAATCTGGAAGCCACATACCTTTCATGGTTACTAAGAGCTCTATTTCTTTGATCTTTAATCATCATTCATTTCCATCATCATTTTCAATCTCTTAAGCTACTGTTTTACAAAATAACTTAAGTCCTTTAGTAGATGTCCTGTAGTCGGTACAAGCTGTTTTAAGAGCATTAACCTAGTTTAGACAAAGTTGATTTGTATCTTACTCCCCCAACCTAAAACTTTTTAAAGTATCCTGACAGCTGCCTTTAAGAGAAGACATGTTACAAAAAGTTCCTAGAGAGGATGTTGGTACTTTCAGATGTGAGTTGGCCAACCTCCTCATTTGCCGGCAAATTAATAAACTTCTCTCCTTCTCCTCAAACCACTTGTCTTTGTTCTGATGCATTTGCCTCAGGGACAAATGCCAAACTTTTGGTAACAGAATTTGGCATCCCTATGTGGGTGCCCATCAGCACCCAGGTGGAATGGCACCCCACGACTGCTAGAAGAGGCAGGGAGCAGTCCCAGGTCAAAGCTGTGGGTCTTCATGAATAGGAGCAACTTCCTTTTGAGGTGAGAGAGCAAGGGATGACCCTAGCAGCCACCAGAGCCTGTTTTAGCTCCAGGGCACTCTCATCTCTGTCTCCCCATAAATGCAGCTCCCTGCAACCTGAACTGAATTGAGAAGGAATGGATCTAGAAGTATCTGGACAGTCTCCGCCATTACGTAAGTTCTCCACATGCATGTCAAGACCCTGATTCCACCCATTTGGAAAGGTTTCGAACCCTGCAGCCCTGTGGCAGGGTATTCATTTGGAGCCCTATCAGGGCATTTGATTTGAGGTGACTTTTGGGGGTGGAAATCATTAGGTTGAGTGGAACTAGGGACACTGGTTTGAATTTGGAGCTCATTTGTGGTTCCCAGGGAACAGGGGGACGAGGCCACCATGTGGGGAGGGTTTTGAACCTTCCAGTTGGAGTGGTATTTATCTTCTTTGGATTCCCATCTGTGAACCTTCCAGCTCTATGGCAGGGCGTTTGAGGCATCATCTGAGGTACCATTTGGGGTGGCATTTGTCCCCTTTGGGTTCCCATTTGTTTGATAGGCCCTGGTATTTTTGTGTTGAGGATGCCCTTTATTGTCTGTTATTGGTAAGTTTTGTTGCAATACAAGGAAGCTCCATCTCAAAGTCCCTTGGGAAAAAGTTTAGCTGAATGGTTACCTTATAGCTACAAGCCTATGTGTAAAGAGAATGGTGTTATTGTAATCCAATGTACGTGCTGGAGTGTGAAAAATGACTGTTAAATGAAAATTCCCATTTGATTGATAGGCCTTGGCATTTTAGATTGTGTTGGGAATTCCCTATATTATTTATGTATGATTGTGAATTTTTGTACCACTTATCTGGTGAGTTTTTGTATTGTGGTACCACTTGTATGGAGTGTGAGGAAAAGTGGTGGTTGATAGTTTGTTTATTTTGAGCTGTTGGTTCTTTTCCCAGGAATTTGTTGTTTTGATCCTAATTTTGATTTGGAGATGTATTTAAAGGGTCTTCTCCATTTCTTCTTCATCCCAGGATGAAGTTGTTTCCCAGGAATTTGTTGTTTTGAACCTAATTTTGATTTGGAGATGTATTCTAAAGGGTCTTCTCCATTTCTTCTTCATCCCCAAATTAATCTCAATTGGTCTTTCTGTGCTTTTGCAAAAGAGGAAACCAAACTGTCTCGTTTGTAGATAAATGAGTGCCCGAGTTACATGTAAGAGGATGGAAATGACTCAGTGGTGAAACACTGTGGAATCCCACCCACAATCAGCAGGCTCTGACCCACTACACTGAATGCTAGGCCACAGCCCAGTTGCTTCTTTTAAAGAAAATGGGAAACAAATCCTTTAAAAATAAGGAAAGACAAGGGAAAACAACCCCTTCAGGCACCCCGGTTGGTTTATGGTGCCCCTACTGGCAAGTATGTGTCTAAATGGGAAGGCTCAAAGGCATGCCAGATTTTCCAGGATGGCCAATTCTTGTGCACAAGTTTTTACTAAAAGGAAAATTATATTAAGGAAAATTCAGAGCTCAAATGGTCTACCTGCCACTGCAGAATTAAAATGTTGATTGTCAAGCTCTCTGTTTAAAATAAACCCATTGTTTATGATATACAAAATGATCTGTTTGTATGATTTTCGATAAATGAGGTCCTTCACCCCCACTGGAATCCCACAGCTGGTTGGGGTGAAGCACCAGGCTTCACAGCCTGGGAGAGGACAACAGGGGCCACAGCCTGGGAGAGGACCCAGTGGGAGGGAAGACTGGTGCACGTGGCCTGCCACAGAGTGGCATGCAGCAAGGGGGAAGGAACACCTGCTGCCACCGCCACCTTGGCACCGTGGGAGGGGCCAGGGAGGGAACCACTTGAACTAATTCTCCAAACCCATCCATTAGGTTATGACTCAGGTTCAGGGAATGGTTTCTCTTTACACAGCAGGGAGCTCAATTTGGCCAGAGGGCACCCATAGCCAAGGCAAGGCAATTAGCATGAATCCTTCACAGCTGGATAATATGGCCTTTAAAGTAAACTGAAAACTGTACGTGTTCTGCTAGCTATGCCAGCCATGGATCCTTAAAGACAATCAAAAGGAAAAGCCACTCTAGGGTGGGGTATAATCTGTGTGCTTTTTGGAAAAAGGAAAAAAAAAGGGCATTGAAAAGAACCCTGCCCAAAATTGCAAAGTGTTCCAGGTAACAAGCAACTCTTAGGGAAAAAAATGGTTCCTTCAAGTCCAGGACTCAGATGACAAAAGAGGGGGCCCAGGCCCCCCTGCCTCACTTGTAGCTCCAACTCAAATATCTCCACAGACGCCCTGAGTGCAAATTAACAGTGGGGACCCAATTAGCCGACTTTTACAAATGAGGGGGCCCAGAGCTCCATGCCACCCCACCAAATCCCCAGATGTAAATTGACAGTGGGGATCCAATTGGTGCCAAGCTGCATGGGCAGAAGCGGTCAGGAGAAGGCCCTGCGCCTTTCTGCCGTGGCCCAGTCCCCAGCACCAGATGCATGTGGCACTCCACAAACCAGGCAACAGTGAAGCAGCCGTCAGCAGGAGGCAACTGAGAACTCCCAGCAGCGGGCCCAGGGGGTGGACCTACACAAGCAGCAGGAGCACCAGGAACTGTTCCAAAAGTGACAGAAACTCTTCTCTGAGGGCACTGGTAAGCTACTGCTAGATAAATACCAGGGCCTGGTGAAACACGCAGGGGACTGCCATTGCAGAGCAGTTCGCTTTAAAGTTCAGGCCTCAAAAGACATGTATGTCCTTACATTGGCAAGAAGGAAACTACCAAAACTGAGTAAGGCCATATAGGCTGACGGGACCCTGGGACGTGCAGAGATTATTTAAATTCTCCATTCCAATTAATATGGATATGTACAGGATCTACATGCCACTAATGATAGTGTAAGAATGATACTCAGTTGCATTTGAGTGGCAGGATCCTGGGACTGAGGTGGCCTCTCAATGATGCCAGACTATGTTGGGGGCTTTGAAAGGGCTCTCCTGCCCTTTGGATGGGAGCTTAGTAGGGGACTTGTGGAACCTGCAATTGAACAGACTTGCAAACAGCAGGTTACTTATTTAAGATCCGTAGAAATGCTGATTGCCAGAGGAAATTAGGACACTGGTAGAACAGTTAAGGAGGTCATTGGAGGTGTTCTGTGCCTGGGGCTTTGATACCCTGGCTAGAATTAGATCCCCTCTAAAACTAAAGACTTTACAAATGATGGGGCCCAGGGCTCCAGCCTCCCCACCAAATCCCCAGAGGCAAATTGGGATCTGACACTTGGGATGGCACAACTAAATGGAGGCAGAATTCTCACAGACTCATTCTCCTACCCAAAGGTTTGGTTTGGCCTCTTATGAGCCATTTGCATGAATGCACACACTGGGAACGTGATGCCTTGATGGATTTGGCGGGACTTCATCTGACAGGACCCTGTTTATAACTAACTGTTTATGTGCTTGCAGCGGTCCAAGGACAGAAAGGTGCCCGGCTACACAGCCCAACATGTGGGGGTCCACCCTTTCAATAATGGGCAGCTTCACTCAGATGCCTACGCTTGTATTGGTAGATACCTGTTTGGGCTGAGGAGGGGCTTGTCCCACCCAGAGGAAAGAAAGGAGCATGTGCAGTTACAGAATCCTTCTGGAGAAACTCACTCCAAGACAGGCTCCTAAAAGGCTCCTACCAGGAGCTGACATGGCCTTCGCTGAGTTCCTGCACACATACAGGAACAGGCCTTGGAGGATGACAGGATAATGGTCATCAACAGTTCAGAAAGAAGCCAAGCAAATGGAGAACAACATGCTGGTGATGGAGGCCATGGACAGACAGCTACAGAGACAGCTTGACAGCTCAGGGTATCACCGTGTTTAGCTACGCTGTGACAGTGCCCATCAGGGGAATCTTTGCTTCCCGCTGTCTAAAACCTGGATCCACTACTATACAATGTCCTGTAGTCACCCAGAAACTTCTTCAAATGGACCCCCAGTGAGAACCTGGTGAACCATTTCTCCAAGAAGCTGGATACAGTGGACTCAATGATCCTACAGTTCATCAAAATGGTCATAGGCTCCTTTCCTCCATACACAGTGATAATGGACCCTCCCTTGTAGCAGAAGTAACCCAGCAAATAAGCAAAGCCCTATATCTAAAATGGAAATTACCTGGAACCCACCTAAAGTGGAATAAGGTATTGCTGCTTACCCTCCTCTGGATAAGGGTAGCCCTTGAGAAACTGGCTTAAGTTAAGCCCCTAAGAAATAGTTTATAAGAGACCCTTCCTAGCTCCCCGAGGTAAGTATGGTAATATAACCATAAGTAAAAAAAAAAAAAATGTAAAACAATATGTCAAATAAGTGGGTCAGATGCTAACCACTATGCATGAGTGTGCTTCTTTCAGCTCCCCGCCCCAGCTGGAAGCAGAGAAGTAAAAGGGACCCTAGGAAGTGTCTCTAACAACTCACACTTTGTTGAAATTGTCAGAAGTGAAACCTTGAGTCCATCATACCAAAGAAGTGTAGCCCCCAGTGGAGGGGCCAACCTTTAGGTCATCTAAAGTATCTGTTTGAGAAAAAGAAAAAAATGAAAATGTTGATATTTTCGCTTAAAAAAAAAGTTCCTAGAAAGTAAATACAGTATAACTCCAGTGATGGGTACATCAAAAGCCCAGACTCCACCACTTTACACTATATGCATGTAATAGAATTCAACTTGTACTCCCTAAATCTATTAAAATTTTTAAAAAGGAAAAAAATGTAAAAAAAGAAAGTAAATATAGTATAAATAGGAAAGGCACAGGATTTGAAGTCAGATATGCTTCAGTTTGAATCCAGCTGTCACTTATCAGCCACATAACCTTAGGCAAGTTAGTTAACTTTCTAATCCTCAAATTTTTTAATCTTATAAAATTAGGGTAATATAAAGTTATAGTGGTAATATGAGGATTTAGCAAGATAATGTAATTTTTTCATTACCAGCACATTCTTGGCATATTGCAGGAACTCAGTAAATACAAACTTTGCCTCCCTGTTTGCTCTTCTTCCTAATCACATTTCAATAATTAGCACTCAAGGATAAAGCTCAAAAGAAATTTTCCTTAAGACAAGTTGCACACTCGAGCATCACAGAGATAATATTACACAGTGGCTAAGATTACACTAACCCTGGAAATTCCAGAAATAAGAACACAACAGTGTAGGTATTTTTAAATCTCACCAAATTCCCTCACAAAACCAGATGGAGCAATCAGGAAAGAATAAACCTACAGATGTACATTTCCTACAAAAGAACGTGACAAGGAATCCCCCCAAACCCTAGAATTATGGCTAGATGTGACCAAAAACATTCAATAGCATCAAGACCCATGATCAGTAGCTATATGTAGTAGTGATGGAAAACAGAAGTACAAAAACCATGGAACCCAAACTCACCAAAAAATAATCATCCCCAGATACTATGTGGGACCCTAAGCAAGTACATCTGAGAACAACTACTGAGACTGAAAAGAGGCCATACAGGCTCTAAGTCATGGGGTGAAACAATCCTAAAAACTGAAAACTAATTAAATGACATAACTGTCTATCAATCTGACCTCGGAACAACTGAGGTTTATACATCCTCAGTGAGATATAATTTGAGGACCCTTCCCCCCCCAAAAAAAATACTGCACAGAAAGCTTTAACTTTACTCAGTTGTCTATTGTTATTTTGAAATTATTAAATAGTATAGATCTATAATGGTTTATAGGATAAAGCAAATAATTATGTTAATTTTGGTAGGAATCAAATTTTTATCATGAAAGAAAAGATATAAGTATAAAAATCTAAGAAGTAAAGTCGAACTCTGTAATCTTACATTTGAATTAGAATTATCAATATGAACTCACTGATCTACTCCCTTTTCCTGAAAGCAAACAACCCAATACCAATAAGCACCCTTAAGGCCCATATGTTGGTCTTTATATATCATTCTTCAATAAAAACAACCATAGCTCCTTGGAGAAATGGTAGATTCCAAGTCTGGTGCAGGAAATGTACAAGATGAGCCTGGTTTATTTTGTTGTGCCAGAAAGAAGTAGCTATAAAAGCTGATAATGGAGTTTTGTCAAAAGACACAGGAGCCAGCTTGAAGGGGCTCTGCTCCCACTGGACAAATGTAGGACAATTTCAGCATCAAAAAGTATAATGCCTAAAATGGATTAAAACACACTATACATACAAAAAGCCAAGACTTCATAATAACTACTAAAAAAAATTATACACCACTGGAGGATGCAAAGGTACTACCTCATTACTCTGGAAATTGATAAAGGGAAAGAATTAAACATTTTATACTGCCTTCCAATATGAACTGTATTTCTGGGTAACCAAATAACCCTAGTGGATGGAATAAAGCTCTTTTAAAGAGTTTTGGCTAACAAATGCAGAAAGAATAACATAATTGGAACATACAACTTTCAACCCCTAAGAAATTCAGTAATTCAAGTGCTGGTCATCCATGGACAGTAAAACCATTAGGTGAAAAGATAACGAGGAAGAACTTTACAATGACATAATCAGGCTGGCAGGACCCAAATACACAAATCAGTCTCAGCATTACAAAAAGTAAGATAACTGTTATGGCTGATGTGATACATTATGAACCTAATTAAGCCTTTAGATCTAACTTCTGCTCTAGAAGAAATTCAGGGAAATAGAGGCTTAAATAATGTCATGAAAAATCCAGAACTGAGCATTCTACAAGGTATCCACTCTGAATCTTTAATGAGTCAATAGTATGTGGAAAACAAGGTGTTTAAGAGACACTTAAATATGGTTTATTATACTTAAACTACTTATTATAGTTTAAGAGACACTTAAGAGTCACAACAACCAAACACAGTGAGTGAACATGTTTGGATTCTGATTTCAACTATAAAATATATACATTTTTGGCAATTGAGAAATCTGAATAGGTATTAGATTATTAATAAAATCTTTTTATCGAAAGAAATTGTTAATTTTGTGAGATATGATAGTGGCATGATGGTTTATATAAGACATACAATATCTTTTTTTAAATGCAAACTTAAGAATTTAGGGATGAAATGACATGGTACCTGGAATTTGCTTTAAAATAGTCTATCAGGAAAAAGTTGTATAAGGAGATACAAAGCAAGCATAAAATAAAGATAGTGGTTAAAGGTGATTGGTGGTTATATAAGAGTTCACTGTACTCTGCTTTTGTGTATGTTTGAAAATTTTTATAAAAAAATTAAACAAAATAAACAAAAAAACAAAACAAAACAAAAAAACCCACTGTGACCTCCACAGTCAGACTGCTAGGGTTTTAATCCTAGCTCTATCACCTATTAATTGTGTGAATCTGGACCAGTTATTAGGCATGTTTAAGGATGGCTCTCCTTCTAATAGGGAAAATACTACCTTCATTTATTAAGTTTGAATGAGATAACACATACAGAGCAGAAAGAATGTGTCTAGTACATAAAGAGTCCAGTAAATGTCAGCCATTGTCATCATTACTATTAATATTATTATTATTGTAGAGTATGTGATAGCAAAGGCTCCTATATAGTTCTTTATGTAAGAGGTCAATATTCATTTTTTTCTCAAAACTCATATTTCATTTTGAAAAACAAATATAAATACACAAATATAAAACACCTATAAATAACGACTTTCCCTTTTCTATTATTCAGCTTTTTGAAAATTAATAAGCACAAACATTAATATCACCAAATGTAAAACAAAGACGTTCATCTGTTTGAAATTTTACCCTATTCTTCAATTACACTGAACTGACACAAGTGTCATCAATATTTTATCTTTAATTCTTCATACTTCTATTCATACTTCTATTTGTAAATTTAAATTTTCTTTAAAATGATACATAAATTATATTGCTAATAACAAATCTAAGAAACATGCAAAGCAATCATTTTTAAACTAAAAACTAAAAATATTCTTGTTTTTAAACAAAATCAGTTGAATGCTCCTATTACATGTTTTACATAGCACAAAATATTCCTTTTGTAAATAAAAAATTATACTGAAGTCTACAGAGCCAAAGCAACTGATAAATTTTTCCTTTCACTTTTAATCAGTCTTCCTGTTGTAAGAGCTCAGCAGACAGTGACGCGAGACACTGCCTCCCAACTTCGGTTCACCTTTGCAGTTCCACAAGGGACACCATGTCAAGATTGTTCAGCTTTTTTGATGAGTGCTGCGTGGGTAACTAATGTGTAAATGCAGATACGTATAGAAAGCAGCTTTGACAGTGATGTATTGCAACTGGTTCCAGATGTCGGTAAGGGATGCTTGGCCAGGCATCTGGGGCTCCACTACCATGGAGCAGCACCAGGACCAAACCAGTCTTCAAAAGACCATGGCACTTTAACCCTTCAATTAGAATCTTCTTAAAACATTTTCTTTGCTTCTTTTCTTTCAGGACAATCTAAAATATTACTGCTTTTGTGCTTATTTTTTTAATTTAAGGAAAGGAATGTTGAAATATTAAGCATAATAGTTTGGCTTTCAAAGGAAAACTTCAAAGCAAATTGCTGAAACATTAAAAATTAAGTACATAAGAGAATTTTAACTAAATTACACCAAAACTTGAATATGTACAAAAGTTTAAGTAACCCCTGACTAGCAAAGTAAATGCTGAAATTATTCATCTAATATTAGAATTCCTAAGAAAAAATATCCTCATAAATATGGTACATATATGATAATAATTATAAATCAAATCAGCAACTTTATTTTCTCTCCTTTTGCTGTCTATAAACTTGACAAGTGTATATTAGCTAAAGAAAATTGTACTGCAGTTGCACTGACTTTAAGAACTAAATGATAAATTTTGTAATGATGTATTTCCAGAGTAAAATCTAGAAAACAAGAGGACTGACAAGCACCATGAGAATACATGAAATTTCTGGTTCACTGACTAATGAAATGCAATCAGATGCACACAAAAATTCCAAAGTGAAAATACATTATTACAATCATGCAACAAACAGCCTTTAACCTTTAAAATTGATAAAGTTGCACTTTCTACATGAAAAATGTTGTAACACAGCTCCAACATAAACATTTGGTCTGATGGGAATTTTTTCAAACAACCTGTCTGTCTCCCTCTTCTTTCAATACCAAACTCCCAGCTCCAATCAAAAATACTCTCAGGGGATCACCTACAGCTACATTCTCACCATGTGGTTTTGATATAAGGCGTTTTCTCATTGATCAAGGGAACTGCAGAAAGCATGTGTTCCTAGAACAAAGAAGGTGACTTACATTATACTGATTTTCAGTATCAAATCAAAGGTTTTGAAATACTTTCAATTGAAATAAAGGCAAACAAATCTGTCAGAATGTTTAGAACTCTATGTTCCTTTTGATTTCCTAATAGATTGAATAAATTGAAAATTCTAAATATGTCACAAAACTTTTAATCTGTGAGAATCTTGTGGTCAATAACTTCCTATTTTAAAAAAGTTGTTCATCTCTATCCCAAAGTTACTATGCTTGGTCTGATATTACTTGATATACTAATTGTGGATCAAGAGTAGTTTTTAAAAACTGACCAATCTTATTCTTCCAGATAGATCACCAAATTTATTTCTAACCTTGCATTTAAATGATCAACCAGTAAAATTTTATTACTGGCTTAGAATACATTAAAGAATGGTGCAAGATAACAGAAAATCTGTAAAGTATTCATTCTCATCTCTCCTTTTATAGGGCTCTGTTATGACAATCTTTATTGTGACTTAGGTTTGGTCTTATCCTAAATATGATAGTTAACAAATAAAATATACTTTTTTATATAGCATTTTCATATATACCATTAGTTACTCTAAAATATGAAAAATTTGTCTAGGCAGTACACATACACACACACACACACACACACATATCAGATCTGATAGGTTAAAAATTATTACCTAGTGAAAATATGATTATTACCTAGCAAAAATATTCCTAGTATATTTAACTGAATGACTTTTGTGTTTATCTTGACAATTTACTATTAATAATAAATAAAAATAAATCCCCTGGACAGCAAATTAGTACTTCCAAGAAAACAAAATACAAATCACTATATCCAGCTAAAGTCCAAACTTGAAAACTACTGATATCTATATCCAGGACAAAAGAACATGGGAGACTATGGTCCTAGATGAATTTAATTTCCGATTCTTTAAAAATAAGTGCATAATTCCAGAACAAAACTCTGTGTCACAGTCTTATTGCTGGTGGCAACAGAAATTGGTACAACCACTCTGGAAAGCAATTTGGCAACATCAAGTAAAGTTGGATACATACATACTCTATAAACCCAACAATTCTATTTCTAGCTATACACCTCAGAGAAATTCTTGCATAAGGAAAAGAAATGTGTATAAGCATGTTTGTAACAGCAAAATTTCAGAAACAATTTAAGCATCCATCAAGTGACATTAATGTTAAGTTCATTTGTACAGTGGAATACTACAAAGCAGTTAAAACTAATAAAATCAATTCATAGGTATCAAATGGAAAACAGTAGACTTAGAAAAGAAAGGTGAGCAAAAAGACCAAGTTACAAAAAGCATATACATACAATGTGTATATGCTATATATACACACATTATATTTATGTCAGTGCTAAAAATACTATATGTTATTTATAAACACATGTATATGTGGATAAGAGATTTTTTCAGAAAAAAATATGTACCAACCAAAAGAGGGATAGGTACTAATTTTGTGCAGGTAGGAAAGTTAGTGAGCTGAAGGGGCAGGGAATCTTCAACCATATATAACTGGGTATTTTTTTTTAATATCTAAAGCAGAGATGTTAAAATTTTATTTATTAAATTTAACAGGAAGGAATATGTGTGTTATTTATTAAATTTAACAGGAAGGAATATGTGTGTTATTTATTAAATTTAACAGGAAGGAATATGTGTGTTATTTACTAAATTTAACAGGAAGGATGGCTGTGTGTTTGAAATATTTTATAAGCAAAAATTAAAATTCAAATTTCCATATTCCCTATATGACCCTTTACTTCAGAATTAGTACCAACCCTTCATTCAAATACATTCATTTGTATACTGTATAATTTTGTTAGGTTAAAAATTATGTCCATCTTCACACAGTAAGTTGAACAATCTAATTACTTAGTAATAATATTACTATTATTATGTTTTTGTAGCATTCATAATATATTTTCAAAGAAAATTTCATATAATCACCAATGACTCTTCATTAATGATGAATATTCCGAACAAGCTAGAGTCACCAAGCACTTATAATATCTGACTTTTGATTCTGTCTGAACTTCACATAAAAACATTTTGAAGGCCGGGCGCTGTGGCTCACGCCTGTAATCCTAGCTCTTGGGAGGCCGAGGTGGGCGGATTGCTCAAGGTCAGGAGTTCAAAACCAGCCTGAGCAAGAGCGAGACCCCGTCTCTACTATAAATAGAAAGAAATTAATTGGCCAATTGATATATATATAAAAAATTAGCCGGGCATGGTGGCACATGCCTGTAGTCCCAGCTACTCGGGAGGCTGAGGCAGAAGGATCGCTCGAGCCCAGGAGTTTGAGGTTGCTGTGAGCTAGGCTGACGCCATGGCACTCACTCTAGCCTGGACAACAAAGGGAGACTCTGTCTCAAAAAAAAAAAAAACATTTTGAAGAGAAAGGAATGTTATTCCTATATAATTTCATGAAAAATAATCAAAAGTAAATAAATTATTTCAACTTCAATTAAGGAAGCCTTTTACTTTTCAAACTAAGAATCCAATATACAAAAGAATGAAGCCATGAAAATTTTAAAACACATAAAAATCATTCCCCAAAAGAACTTGGGAAGATTGTGGAAATAAAGAAATTTGTTAGGGAAGAATCTCTATTCACTATAGTCAATTTTTGCAGTTTTCTCCTGGAATTAAATGTTCTACCTAACTTTTGGAACTAGTTAAATATTAATATTATTGCCTTTCTCACTCAAAGATATGCTAGAATTTAACTGGTTGAAAATTGCCATTCACAGCTAATATTCAGAAAGTGTTTCCCAATGCAAAATTAAATAGATGTCTAGGATATTCTAGGAAAGTCCCCAAATTAGATTCTTAAACTAAGAGATGATACTACATTAAAGTTGGTGATATCACAATCATGAACTGATCCTATAAATGCCAAAACTGAGAGTAGAAAAGGAAAAGAAAAATGGACACTTATTAGCAGTACAGGATAGAAGAAGTACACAGTGATACGTATTGGTAAAATGAGAATACTTCTTAAATCAGTGGTTTTCAAAGTGTGGTCCAGAGACCCCTGGGATCACTGAGGCACCCTGTGGGGTCTGCAAGATCAAAACTGTTTTCATAGTATTACTAATATGTCACTTTGCCCTTTTTACTGTTATTTGCTCATGAACATACAATGAAGTTTACAACAGGCTGCATGAAGTATGGTATCACAACAGAATGAAAGCAGAAGTAGGTAAGAGAATCCAGCTGTTAAAGCCAGACACTAATGAGATTTTTTAAAATGTAAAACAATACTATTCTTCTAACTAAGATTTAATTTTAGAAATAAGAATTGGTTTTTATTTTTAAAAATGTTAGTCGGGCGCGGTGGCTCACGCCTGTAATCCTAGCACTCTGGGAGGCCGAGGCAGGCGGATTGCTCGAGGTCAGGAGTTCGAAACCAGCCTGAGCAAGAGCGAGACCCCATCTCTACTATAAATAGAAAGAAATTAATTGGCCAACTAATTTATATATATAAAAAATTAGCCAGGCATGATGGCGCATGCCTGTAATCCCAGCTACTTGGGAGGCTGAGGCAGAAGGATTACTTGAGCCCAGGAGTTTGAGGTTCCTGTGAGCTAGGCTGATGTCATGGCACTCACTCTAGCCTGGGCAACAAAGTGAGACTCTGTCTCAAAAAAAAGAAAAAAAAAATGTTATTTATGTCAACATGTAATTGTTTTAATGTTGTTATTTTAAAGTAAACTAATAATTTTATTTATTTCTAATATGGTAAATACCAACAGATATAACCCACATAAGCAAAAGCTCACTAGAGTCCTCAAACTTCTTAAGTGTGGCACCAAAAGGGGTCTTGAAAACAAAAAGTTTGAGAACCAATAATCTAAATCATAGAGCTGATAATGAGGATTAAATGAGGATTAATCCATGTAAAGCACTTTTTACAAGGCATAGTAAACAAACAGTAAGCTCTCAGTCTGTGGAAGCTATCATTATTGTTACATAACAACAGCTGGGGCTAAAAAGCAATACTGAGACCAAGTAATTCTAGGGAATTAACACATTGCCACACTAGAAAAAAATTTTCCTTGGGACCACAGTGTTTTATTATAAAAATAGAATCAAAACTTTGAAACAAAATGACCCTTTCTAATTTAATGAAAAAGTTGTTATTTTTTATTGTTTTCTGTACATGAGCTATATGCAACTTGAAAAATAGTTCACATGGCTCCCAAGGTAAAGAGACATGTGAGTTACGTATGCTTCACAAGGCCCCAGGCTCAAAACTAGCTTGAGTTAAATACAACTCACATGGCAGTTAATATGTTAACTGTCCCCCCTTCTCTAGTAGGCAATAGTACTTTTTTTAAAAAAAGCCAAATCATTAGTCA
Organism: Microcebus murinus; assembly: GCF_040939455.1. Classification (NCBI taxonomy): domain Eukaryota; kingdom Metazoa; phylum Chordata; class Mammalia; order Primates; family Cheirogaleidae; genus Microcebus; species Microcebus murinus. Next base: position 84,870,426 of record NC_134115.1, on the reverse strand, counting down.
AATTTAATTCATCATATATATTCTGCTTTAAATTCTAGTACCACAGATTTTTATGTTGTCTATATAGACCTTGTGAACTTCCTTATAAACTAGGAAGGCCTCTAGGACTACACTTAAAATACATCCTAGACACTACCATAGAGTTCTCTTATCCTTTAAGCTATTAGGAAAACAGCAAGAAGCCTAGGTGTCTTGTGCCAAGCACAACAAATTAGGATTTTCACTGTCATGAAAAAGAAAAAAAATACCTTCTTTGAAATGTAGGATCAATACAGCATCATGGAATAACAGAACTGAAAGAACCGTTGAGCAAGCTTCTGGTCAAGACCCCTGATTCCAGGCATATCTAGCACACACCCAAGACAGACCAATAGGGCATATCTAGCACACACCCAAGACAGACCAATAGGTACAGAGACTCACAAAATGAGCAATTATTCTTCACACTAGTCGTCACAGAGCTCTTCCACAAAATGAACTAAAATCTGCTCTCATTATTAAGGTTACTTCCTTAAGTTTGATCTTTTATTGATAAAGATAAAAATAAAAATAGTAATAGAGGCCAAATACTTGGCATGAAGCTCATAAAAATCTTTCAACTCTTTAGCCTACTTTTCTCTTGTAAAAATACCTCCCAAGTCTTTCAACTGTTTCCCACTGGATCATTCTTTTACACATTCCTTTTTATCTTCTAAACTCCAAGCAAAAAAAAAAATATTGGATACTTTTGAATTTTTCTTACGAAAAAATAAGTAGACTGATTCAAAATAGGTAACACAGAAATTTCACTGAGGCACTAATGGCCTTCTAAAAACTTTCTTAGAAACCACCTGACATATCAAATTGTTCTTAGACCTAATGTAGAAGACATTTTTTAACACTATCACTAAAAAAGTGATCTTTCCCCTTAAAAAGGGCCATATTAACATTATATATGTTAAGTTCTGTCCTTTTAAAACTATCTTTCCCTCTTAAAATCAGCATTATGATGAAAGCGAAAGATATTGTTGCTGTGATAAAACTCCAATGAATAGCGTAACAAAGGTACACAAAATCCATTTTCTGAGTAGCATGTACAGATAAATAAAAGTACAATAATGCATCAACAACTGTTTCCTTACAGGGTTATGACAACTGTTTTATGATATTTATATTTTTATATACCACAGTGACTGGGATAAATTTGAAAATGTTAATAATCAACAGCCATGGACATGAAATTTGCAGAGGGAACCAGAGAATGTTCATTTTTCCCCTTTTACCACAACTGTATTTCTGAGTTTAAAATACCAGAGGCTAGCTTCCCCAAATATGACTGTACAAACTTACACGATGCATACTTGCTAAATAGGCAAATATAGGTGGGTGAAGAGAATTAATGAATGGTGGTAGTTACTGACAAAGAAAAATTCACTTTTTTAGCTACCTAGCAAAAAACAACAACAAAAAAACCCCACAAGTTATATAATTGCTGAGATGGGTGATCCATAAAAATCCCCAAATTCAACTACTCATTAAAGTATGTTTCATAAATATGGAATACTGAATTAAGGTGAGGGCATCATAATGTATTATGTGGGGTTTTAAATAATAACCCAACACAATAAGCGAACACTGAGATGATACCCTGTAGTAGTATATACGAAAACATTGATGAAATACATGCATTTATTAGATTATAAAACCTTTCTTCCACTATGCACAAATTACAATCCAAGTTGAACTAAAAAACAAGTTTCCTTTTAAAATCCTTTTCTAAACTACTTGAAAAAATTATTTATGAAAATAATGTAGCCTGTAAGGTCTGTTTATACAGTAAGCTAAGGAAATTTCAGGTTTCAAGGCAAAGAAATGTATACATTTTAGAGTTTCTAAAGAGATGCTATCACCTTTAGTGAAAGTATTATTATTTACAATAAGAAACCACATCTAAGTTAATAAATGTCTTTAAACTCTGGAAAAGAGAAAAAATGGGGAGGGGATGATGCCTCCTATAAAAATAATTTTCAGTGATCAGTAAAGAATTTTTCCAGATCTCATGCACAAGAGGAAAACCACTGCCCAAGGCTACTTGTAAGAGCATGCCTTATCCCCAATGCTAATCAGGTAACAAGACAACAAAGTCCATCATTTTAAAACTATACACTATACATGCTGAGGTTAAAATTATTTATACAGAATTTTTCTAACAAAAAAACAATTATTAGAATCATAAAAATAAGTTAGCTTTCTGCCACCATTTACTACTCACCTTTAAATATTAAATTTCAATTTTACTTATTTAGGAAAAATTACATAATTCTTCATACAACAGTTTAAAAATAACTCCACTATTAATGCAGGCTCTTTATTTAATCACAGGCTAATTTACTCCTGACAGAAAGTAAATTCCACTATTTTCTGTAAGGCTTTATGAAATTGCCATCATTTTTAATTAATTCTTAATTAAAATATATTACACCACAGCTTCTACCCATCTCTCTTGATATTCTAACATAATCAATTCAAGACCATTTACATATCATTAATTAAAAGCCTTCCTCTCTCATCCTTAAAATCATAATGAGGCTCTATTTCTCATTAGCAGCCTTTAAGGGATAAAATAACAATACAGTCAAGAATAAATGCTAATTTTTTAAAAAATAATTTATACTTTTTAAAACTATATAGTGGACAAGGCTATTTTCCAAATTTCTCAACTTTGGGGAATTCTTGAATTCTTTCTCTATGTTTTTCACAGGGGAACCACAGAGCAACAATTGGCTGTAATTTGAAGCTAATTTTCAAGTGAGATAAGCAATAAATTAGATAAGAAATAGTAGCATCTTTGAGACCAGGGAAAATCAAATAGATTTCTGTATTTGATTTCTATATTTGGACAATAACAGGTCTTACCATAGAATGTTACAAACAAGTTAGTTACTATGAAAGAGTGAAAAAAACACAATTAACATTATCTTATCTTCATTTCCATTTTAAAAAATTGTCCTAAATTTTCATAAATGGTATAATCTATAGGAATCTTCTATAAGAATGCTTCCCTTTTAAAAAGATTCTTTTAACTATAAGTCCATTGCTAATCTCTTAAATCTTAAGATGTAGTTAGGAAAATATAATTGAAATTTATAACCATGCATTTCTTATTAGCTTGCCACTGTCAGAATGAAGTCTCTAGTATCTGTGGTTGCATGAAGAACTGAAACGGAGAAGCTTGTAGGAAGTTCTGTAATTAAACTCCAGAGCTATGATATGTTTTACGCATTCTTAAATGAGCTGTAATGTATACTGGCACTATAAAAAGTTATCATTTATTGGTAATGAAAGGTAAAAATTAACCACCTATTCAATGACTTTACCTCTTCAAGAGGCTTTAAAGGCAAATGCAGCTTGAGAAAAGATTTATAGTAACTCATGACTTTTAACCCACTATTTTCAATATTTTGGCTGTAAGTTACAAAATTAATATAACCTCAATTATGATTACTTTTATGATTAGTGTAAAATAAAATTTCATTGCTTTTCTTTTGCTTTGACCAACTGCTAATGGTATTGCCTTTTGCAATACTACTTAAAAAAAAAGACTGAACTAAATCTTAATGTTACATTTTTCAGAGCTTATTATTCACAATTATATTTCAAGGGCCAAACTACAAACACAAATAAGAAAACAAGTGAAAATCAAAATGCAACCAAAAAAATAATACTACATAATAGAGGCAAAATAAAACCAGACTCATGTCTTGGAAATTTTATGCAGACTTATTGTCACCAGCATTAACTATATCTAGGTGCTTCATATCAGGCAAATCAGATTTATATCACTGTCTTCTGTCAAATGCAGGTGCTCCACCACAACTTGTCAAGACAGCCTGTCTGAATCTTCACACGTCAGACAGAATCACAGCACTTGGCGTTTTGGTCTGTTGACAGCAATTTATTTTGATGTGTTGTCACAATATGGAATTCTTCGATGCTCTGCACCATCGTGCCAGTAAGTCCCACTATACTTTTTTCTCCAGCAGATGCTACAGGTTTAGTAAGGGGAGAGGGCAAAGTTTTGCCTTACTTTTAAAATCCCTTTCATTAAAGCCCTAAATAGTTCATTTTAAAGTGGATGGGAGTGCTGACCAGAAGCAAGCATTGTTGTGAAACATTCCTTAATCCCAGCATCCAGCATCCTGTTTAACACCACAACCAAACAATCTGGGCAAAGCAAAAGCCAACTAGCCTATTAGGAATAACCAGAGAATAAACATCTGGTAAGTCAAAATTCAGAGTAGACCACCCTGAGACCAAACAATAGCTGGGGCTACAAATTCAGTGCGGTAAATTGCTTCTCAGCTTTTTCACAGTGCTTGTTTCAATCCCATAGTAGTAACTTCAATTCACAGCCACTCCAGAGGCTGAGGCAGGAGGAGCACAAGTTTGCAAAGCCGGAGTAAAACAGTGAGACCCCATCTCCAAAGAAAACCCCACAAAACCTCAATTCAGCACAGTGTAAATATTTATTACACACTTATATAGAAATAGGGACTAGCAGATACAGGTGAATGAGATGATGAATGGGAATAGATTTCTTTTGGGTTTTGTAAAATTTGCTTTCAAAAAATCTGCACAAATTCCACAGTACTCTTCTAAGAGTATGAAATACAACTTACACAAGAAATACAAAAAAGACAACTAATTAAACATGGCAGAAAAAAAATAATATTCGCCAAAAAAGCTCAAAAGTTTTCAACTTAGTAGTCTTTTACTATTTCATATTCTAACTTTTCATATTAAAAGCTTCTATCTAACATCAACTTAAAAGCAGACAGTAAAGGGTTACACTGGAGATATATATATATATATATATTATATTGGCTTTATATATGTAAGTATATATACACACATGCACTAGAGACATATATCAATTCATAATCACTGAAGATATACATATATATCTCCATTAATTAATGAAAATTTGCCTATAACTACATCTAAACCTTTTCCTTAAAAGTAGGGACAATTATCAACAGCATGTGACTGTTTCTCACTTACACATAGTTCAATTACTCTATTATAGATAGAATAAAAATTTAAAAATAAAGATCAGGCCGGGCGTGGTGGCTCACGCCTGTAATCCTAGCACTCTGGGAGGCCGAGGCGGGCGGATTGCTCAAGGTCAGGAGTTCAAAACCAGCCTGAGCGAGACCCCGTCTCTACCATAAAAATAGAAAGAAATTAATTGGCCAACTAATATATATAATATAAAAATCAGCCGGGCATGGTGGCTCGTGCCTGTAGTCCCAGCTACTCGGGAGGCTGAGGCAGGAGGATCGCTTGAGCCCAGGAGTTTGAGGTTGCTATGAGCTAGGCTGACGCCATGGCACTCACTCTAGCCAAGGCAAGAAAGCGAGACTCTGTCTCAAAAAAATAAAAAAATAAAAAAAAATAAAAATAAAATAAAGATCAATGTTCCATTGAAAAAGTAAAAAATTAGTTTTAGATTTGCAATTATATATTAGAAAATATAAGGCTAAAAACAATTCTTATCAAATGGGTAACATTTTAAACAAATGAGTAGTATATGCCATGAACCCAAATAATAAAATCCCTCTTTTAAAGGGTAAACCACAAATCTAACTAAACTTAAAAATACCAAGATGGCTATGAGGATGCCAAATACCAAGAAGGCTCATTTTCAAACTTCATAATTTAACTATAAAAAATGTTTTATATTTATGAGCAGAGACTCTCTGGTAATACTCATCATCTACAGCTGGTACACACTATATTCATAAGAACCTATCTCCAAGGAATTCCGCTACAATTTTTTTTTAGTCTAATAATCCTTGCATCTTCTCTGTGAGGTAAGTGGGTAGAAGAGCAGATGGTGTTTTTTTCAATTTTGTAGAACAAGAAAAATAAGACCTAAGACTTTACCATAAGTTGGAATCAAAGCTGAACAAACACTCCCAAACTTAAAATTATTCCATTAAATTATACTCTATGAGTTCTTAAATTAGATAAGTCTAGTAGGGTAGCCATTTTACACAATTCTAGAAGGCATCATTCACAAAGTATATTATAAATGATGCAACCCAGAGTTATGCAACTAAGCAAACATGAATATAAAGAGAGACTCAATGAAATTATTGTGTGTGTGTCTGTGTATTCCCTTTCAGAAAAAGGAAGACATATCTATGACACAAACCCTAGTCTATTCATCTATAAGAAAAAGGAAACATCATATAAATCACAGGTATCTTCTTGTCCACATCCAAGATCTCTAGGAAAATAAATTTTTGAATAGTGTTGGAATGTGGGACACAAAGACTCTTGATGAATATCTGTGGCAGGTTGATTTTTACCTGGTAAATAAGTATAGCAAGTAAACAACAAATGAGTGTGATTCAATATGTGCTATATCTAAAATGCATGTCTAATCTACTTTAAAGAAACCAATCACACTGATACAACCAAATTATTTAGGTAGACTTTACAGACTGGCATTAATAATACTAGCCAACACACAACAATTCTTCATCCTAGTTTCATGGTTGATTTTGGAAAGAAGGGAAGTAAGCAAAAAATGTTGATTAAAAAATTGTTTCACCTTTAACAGAGTGAAGACCAGCTACACATGCAGATATATTAACCTGCAGAAAAATGAAACCACGTAAGAACCCCAGTTTGCTCAAAAAAAAAAAAAGACCGATCATCTGCTAATCTAAAAAATGAGACATTACAAAAAGAAAATAAGAGAGCTGGTAAAGAATTAAAAGATTAAACTGGGATTCTATTTCAGAGAAGATACGGCACAAAGACTATGAAACTGCCAAGAAAATTTCAGTGGTGTAATCCTCTGATTATATACATAATACATAGTCTAATATATATATGGTCTCATAATATGGTCATATAATATACACACACACATATATATAAGAGACAGAGAGACTAAAACTTGAGTAGAGATAATCCTATACCTAATCAAAAACAGTATAATAAAAAGAGAACTAACTAGACTATGAGTTGGAAGATTTGGGCACTATTCTCTATCCCAGTTCTGCAACTTACTTAGGCAAATGGCCAGTAAATCCATTTCTTAACCTCTCCAATCCTAAATAATTTCCTAATTTGTGAAACAAGAAAAATATACATCCCACCTACATCAAAGGTTGTTAAAAGGATTAAATAGATTATGTAAAAGCACTGTGGACAACATAAAAGCACTATACAAATATTCAAGAACAATTTAAGACAACTGAAAAGCAAGTATCCCTTCTGGATCTTCTGGTTCAAGAGAGAAGACTAAGCACATGTGTTTAATTTCCATTCCTCCCTTCCGATTTCCTGTTGATAGGACAGTAGTATAAATACACTGAGAAGGGGGTAGGGACTGCAGGAGACCAGATTTTGATAAATTTCTAGAACACAGAGAGCAAATGAGACACTACACTGACAAATTCACCATTGTGAAAGAGGCCCAAATTCACAAGAAAGAGTTGCAATATAAGTGGAAGCCTGTTTTCCCAGCAAAGACTGGGAGAGGCTGCAAGCTTGGACAGAGAGCAGCAATGGGAAATGGGGCAGTAAATTAAAAGAAGGTCTGAGTAACACCTGGGCCATTTGGTCCCTCCCTACACTTTCCACATACCCAGTCACTACAAAGAATATATTATTTGCCCCCAGGAGAAGCCAGATAACCATTCTCCAAAAATAATTAAAGTATAAAATTAAAAGTATAACAGATAGGCCAGGCATGGTGGCTCACGCCTGTAATCCTAGCACTCTGGGAGGCCGAGGCGGGCAGATTGCTTGAGGTCAGGAGTTCGAAACCAGCCTGAGCAAAAGCGAGACCCCCGTCTCTACTATAAATAGAAAGAAATTAATTGGCCAACTAATATATATAGAAAAAATTAGCCGGGCATGGTGGCGCATGCCTGTAGTCCCAGCTACTCGGGAGCTGAGGCAGCAGGATTGCTTGAGCCCAGGAGTTTGAGGTTGCTGTGAGCTAGGCTGATGCCATGGCACTCACTCTAGCCTGGGCAACAAAGCGAGACTCTGTCTCAAAAAAAAAAGTATAACAGATAAAGGAGGTGGTACTAATTTCCTCATGTTTCATAATGAAAGTAAATAAATACAATCTGATGTTGATGGAATCACAACTAGAGAATATATTACTCATGTTATAAACGTATCCTACAGCAGAACTAAAAATAATACTAAAATAAAACCAGAGAGTAAGAGGAAGAAACAAGGTGGGAGATTATATAAATAAACCAAATTCCTCACCATGGAAAAACCATATACACAGTCCAAAATTACAATTATTTAAATTTATGGTGGGTAACTAGCAGAAAAATGAAAAAGAGAAAGAGGAAATGCAATCTCTGACGAGTCAGGCTATAGGAAGGCGAGGTAGAGCAAGAAGCTAGAGAATTTTTTTCAACCATGAAAGGGGAACACTTTCATAATTTAAAAGTATCTGTTACCTAGTTGAAAAATATTTTTTTCCAAATGGGTTGACCCAGAAAGTTACCCTGAGAGACATAAAATCTGACTACTTAGTCTGGTATATTTCAGCCTTTCAAATAAATAGACATAATTCTTCAGGTTGCAAGGAAAAATTATCTTCCTAAGCACACAAGTAAGGAAAAAGGAATGGAACTAAGAAATAAGGAAGATTTTATCTTTCAGCATTCTGATAAAAGATGAGTTAGAAATGAGGGGCTATAATTCCCTAATCTTTCAGGCTGAAGAATGGCAACCGGGAATAGTGTTTTCAACCTCAAATTCCTATTCTGGAAGTTGTTAATTGGTTTGAATGGTGGATGGCTTAATTATATAAGGACCACATTAATGTCTCAAAGGAAGGAGAGTGATCTGATAGGTATTAATTTGAAACACTCTTCATAAAATTAAAAACAAATGCCAAATCGACTATAATCTGTGCCTCTGTGGAGAAGTAAAAGGCCAAAATAGCTATAAGAATACAGTGCGATCAATGGGCTTTGAAGCCAAATTGATCCAGTACTGGTCAATAATCATGAATATTATTCACTGGGCAGTCTAAAGGAAGTAGTCTCTCCATTTCTGTTCAAGCTAATAGGTCACAGTCTAGGGTATTTTCAGGCAATTAGAACTGCTTGTATCTGTGAAAGGGTAACATTTTCAGACCATTCATACCCTCAGGAACGACTCTATAGGACCAAAATTCCTAGGATCAAAATATCTATATGTAGGTTATGACACTCATCTTAAATAGAACAAAACAGTCAATACACTTTAGACAAATCTGGATCCATTCTAGAGTTTTACTAGCACTGCAGCATTTCAAAAAACAAAATACCCCAAAACCAGATGGGATAAACTGGCAAGTTCAAATCTATACAAAGTTAAAGCTAACAGAGTAATGACTCTTTAAAGTATACAAAAGTATAATAATCGGTCAAATGTGACATCTTTGGGGAAAAAAGCAATCTGCTAACTTGTATCCAGAGGATACTTTAAAGGATTTCTAGGATTTAGGACCACCACTGACAGATATTAACACATTTGCCTTAGTTGTTGGCCCCTACAGCAGTTCTGCTCAAAAGAATTATAATGCAAGCCATATCTGTATTTCTAAATTTCTACTGGCCAAATTTTAAAAAGCAAAAATATATAAAATTAATGTTAATAATGTTTTAATTTAATATATTCAAAATATTATTTGAACATATACTCAATATTTTAAAAGATTATTAATGAAATCATTTACATCCTTTTTCAGTCTTCAGAACCTTCAAAGTCTTTTATACCTAGTATGTGTAAAAATTGTATGTACACTTATAATACATTTCAATTCAAACAAGACACATTTTAAGTGCTCAATAATGACAAGAGACCAGTGGCTATAACACTCTCATTTGAGAAGTTTCTTTTTCAATTGACAGGCATGGCTTAATAGAAGCAAAGGACTCTCAGTTCCCAAATCAACTGCAGCCTCCCACTTTCATACAGGGTCAAGGAGGAGTGTTCTTAGATGTGTTATAAGAAGTCTTAACCTCTATGGAAAGAGCCAAATGAATTGGTAGTGAACACACTTGTTTGCCTCCACTTCTTGTTGAAACTTTATTACAAAAACAAAGGATGGGGTAGAACATAAATCTGCTAAAACAAAGCAAGAAAATAGAGAAGAGCACCACTTTGCTTCCAGAACATTCAGAAACAGGCTTGCACACACAATCTCCTTCTCCCTGACTTTACAGCCAGGAAATTGGTGGATACTTCCCAGTGGAACGGACCTAAGTAAGAGACAAAGAACTTCTATCTGGATGTCCACACACCAAACCACTGTGTCCCTATACTCATCACCCTACAGTAAGACTACAAAAACCAAGAAGATTCACTTACACATACTGAATTTTCAATCGGCTTTTAAGTGGTCCAAGCTTAAATATTCTTCCATCCTCAAGAATTTACTGAGAGCCTGCTATGTGCCAGGCACTGTTTTAAGCACCAAGGATACAGCAGTGAACAAAACAGAGTCCATCTCTCAAAGAACTTATATTCTTAAGGGAAATCAACAATAAACAAATACAGAATATAGAACAGAAATAGAAATAAAGCAGGAAAGGGGGATAGAGTGTAATGGGAAGGGGGAGAAGGAATGCCGTCTTATCTAGAAAGGTCAGGGATAACCTTTCTGATGACAGATTTGAGCGAGGCCAAAAGGGAGGGAGGGAGCAGCCAAGATATCTGGGCAAAGAGTATTCCAGGCAAGAAGAACAGCAAGTACAAAGCTCCCCTAACAGGAAAGGAAGTGTGGCCTACAGGAGAAACACAAAGAGGCCCATTAGGCTGCAGTGAAATAAGTGGTGCAGAGTGATGGGGGAAGTGTAATATCTCACAGGGGATGAAGTGAACCAGAGTGGTCAGGCCTTGAAGACCAGTTAAGGACTGAATTTCTATTTCAGGTGAAATGGTAAGCCATGAAAAGAGTGACATCACCTGACTTATGTTTTAAAGGAATTACTGTGCCAGTTATGTGACAAAATGACTCTAGGGCCACAAGGGTGGCAGCAGAAAAATCAGTTATGACTATTGCTGTAGTCTGGATGAGGCATAAAGGTTGCTTGGCAAAGGAAGGAAGAAGTGAGAAGAGGTGATATTGAGATAATGCTTCTGTTTTTGTTTCCATAATTTCAAATTTATTTTAAAAATAGCAAAAATAAGCATAGTACAAAAGCACCCAAACATGATACACTTTTATCTAATGTACTCTTTGTACTCCAATTTAGTCAGTTGACCCAATAATGTCCTAGCATTTCATCTCTTCTAGTTCAGGATCCAGTCTAGGATCAACTATTGCATTTCGCTGTAAATCTCTTTAGGCACCTTTAATCTAGAACATTTCCAGGACATTTACAACATTGACATTTTGAAGAAACCCTCCCCGCCCCCTGCTTAAAAATTAAAATGTCCCTAATTTTTGTTTTGCCTAATGTTTCCTCATGATTAGAATAAGACTCTGTATTCTCTGTGATGGATAGGTAATGAATGCTATGATATTCTCAGGGTATCATATCTGAAGACATAGGATGTCCATCTGTCCCTTTGATAGTGCTATTAATTTGATCACCTGATCAAAGTATTATCCAATTTCTCCACTGTACTATCACTGTACTATTACTTTTTTCCCTTGCCACTAAATAGACTGCTCCTAATCAAATTTTCTACCTCAATTTATAATTTGTTAATGATTATTGCCTGATCCAATCATTTCTTTTTTTTTTTTTTAGAGATAGGGTCTCACTCTTTCACCCGGGCTATAGTGCAGTGGCATCATCATAGCTCACTGTAGCCTCCAACTCCTGGGCTCAAGTGATCCGCCCACGTTGGCCTCCCAAAGTGCTAGAATTACAGGTGTGAGCCACCACGCCTGCCCCAATCTTTACTATGATGACTGCAATAATAATTTTCACAAAGTGTCACCAGCTGCATTAGCCCCTAACAAGAGGGGCAGCCTGTCCTTCAAAGCTTTGAAGCCAAATATTGACTTCTCCTCTCCAGCTATGAAAGTTCTAGATGGCATTTTCTTCCGATAGAAGGCTGTTTCATTTACATTAAATATCTTTTGTTTAGTGTAGTTACCTTCATCAATTATCTTCTGGATAACTTGCTGCAGCTTCCACATCAGCACTTGCTGCTTCATCTTGCACTTTTATGTTATGGAGATGGTTTCCTTTCTTCACCCTCATGAACCAACTTCTGCTAGCTTCAAACTTTTCTTCTGTAGCTGCCTCACCAATCTCAGCCTTTACAGAATTGAAAAGAGTTAGGGCCTTGCTTTGCATTATTACGCTTTGGCTTAAGGGAATGTTGTAGCTGGTTTGACCTTCTATCTAGACTGCTAAAACTTCCTCCATATCAGCAATAAGGCTGTTTAGTTTTCTTATCATGTGTGTTCACTAGAGTAGCACTTGTAATTTCCTTAAAGAACTTTTCCTCTGCATTCACAAGTTGGCTAACTGTTTGGTTCAAGAGGCCCAGCTCAGCTTTTCACATGCCTTGCTTACTAAGCTTAATCATTCCTAGCTTTTGATTTAAGAGAGAGACTTACAATTCTTTGTTTCACTTGAACACTTAGAGGACATCATTGTGTTATTAATTGGGCTAATTTCAATATTGTTGTAGCTCACGAAATAGGGAGGCCTGAGAAGAGGGAGAGAGATAGGAGAATGGACAGTCAGCATAGTAGTCAGAACATATACATCATTAATCAAGTTCACCATCTTCTATGGGTGCGGTTCATGTCACCTCAAACAAATACTGTAGTAACAACAAGATCGCTGATCATGTATCACTGTAACGGATATAACAATAACAAAAAAGCCTAAAATGTTTCCAGAATTACTAAAATATGACAGAGACACAAAGTGAGCATACATGGTTAGAAAAATGGCACCAACAAACTTGCTCAAACACAGGGTTGCCATAAACCTTTAATTTGTAAAAAAACAAAAAACCAAAAAAAACATGGTAACTGTGAAGTGCAATGAAGTGAAATACAATAAACAAGGTATGCCAGTATTGAGCTAATTAAAATCAGATTTCCCACTATCAAAGAAGGTATAGTATCCTCCCTTATCCAAGGGGAATGCATTCTAAGACCCCCAGTGGATGCCTGAAACTACATATGGTACTAAATCTTATATATTCTGATTTTTTCCTATATATACATAACTATGACAAAGTTTAATTTATAAATTAGGCACATTAAGAGATTAACAACAACCAATAATAAAATAGGATGATTATAACAATATACTATAGTAAAATTTATGTTTCTGTCTAAATATCTTAATATTTTCAGACCGTAGTTGACCACGGTAACTGAAACCATGGAAAGTGAAACTACAGTTAAGGGACGACTACTGCAGTTACAAAAATGAACTAGGAGAAAATTAGAATGAACCTGGTATTGTTGAAATGAATTCATGGTTTTCAAGGTAGACAAATAAGTATAGATTCAAACATGTTTATGTATATGTGTCTACATGTATGTATTTATATGGGTATTTCTCCAGATTTTTTCATTGAGTGTACCTTGTAGCAGCAACATCCAATAGCAAAGAGCATACCTTGCACTCAAATCTTGGTTTCTAAATGCCATTTTCCACTAAAAGAAGCCAGAGATAGTTAGAAAAATGACTGATTCCAGAGCTAAGACGGAGAAAATATAGGGTGACCTTGAACTACCTTATTGTGCCAAAACATAAGGAACTGCTCAAAGAATAATGGGGACAGGTCAAAAGAACACAGAAGACAGCATAAAGGGCTCTCATTGGCCAGAAGAATTGTAGAGACATTGGTCCCAACATTAATGAGTTGCTGAATCAAATTGTGTTCCTCTTAGCTTCTTCTTATGTGACCAAAAAGAAATCTTGATTTGCTTAAACAGCCATTGTTGGGGTTTCCATTACAGTTATGTACTGTATAACACTGTTTTGGTCAACAATGGATCACATATACAATGGTGGCCTCATAGGATAAAGGAGTTGAAAAATTCATATTACCTAGCAACATCTTGATGATCCTGACCCTTCATAGGCCTATGTTAATATATGTTTCTTAGTTTTTAACAAAAAAGTTTAAAAAATAAACATTTTAAAAACAGAAAGATGCTTATAAAGATATAAGGAAAAAATATTTTTGAGTAAAATGTGTTTATGTTTTAAGCTAAGTGTTCTTAAAAAGTTAAAAAAAATTAAAAGCTAATATATTTTCTATTAATATATGCTAGCAATAGTTCATAAAACATATATTTTAAAGCACAATTGAGAAGCTACTAGATAAGCCTTCCTTCTTCAGCCAAGTAAGATTTGGATTTCATGTTTGCCTTCTAAATATAAATTTAACCACCAGCTAAGAAAGAGCCTAAGGAATGATGAAGGAGATGGAGACCATTCTAGCTACTTTTACTACAAGAGCAGTTTCTAAAAGATATTAGGGAGCTTACAGAATCCCCAGGAGGGCCTGATGCCTACATAATCTGCAATAACACCCATATCCTCATGTAAGACTGCCATTGGACCAGAAACCACATTTCACATCTTGCGTGCAGAGAATTCCATGGTTAAGACCTCTATCATTTACCACCCCTGAAAGCCTATCTCTCTGCCAGCTTTGCCATCTACATCAGGAACAGATTCCATCAGGAATATTTTCTTCACATTTCTTTCTTCCAAACTCAGGTTACTGCATCTGATTGGCTGGGTCTGGGTCATATGTCTGGGCCTTGGCTGCAAAGAAGACAAAGAAATGTCTTCTGGCTAGAAAATACAGAATGAAAGATATAGAATTTTCCTCAATATAGAACAAATAGGCAAAAGATGCTGGGTAACTATATATATAAAAATGTCTACAAGTCAACTAGAGTCTGAGATAATTGAAAATTAGCCCCAAATCCACTTAACACACAAAGGCATTTAGAAGTGGGATCAGTTATAGTCAGAATGAAGTTTTGTAAAAAGACAGACCTCACAGGGAACAGGTTACACATAATGGCTTACCAGGTATGATAAAGAGCTACTTATCCACTCCCTCACCCCAACCCCCCACACACCCTACATCTATTCATTCCTGCTCTACAAACTTATTATGGCACAAAATATTAAACAAAATTATCTTAAAATTATAAATCCCTTGAGAAGTATAAAATATTAACCTAACATTAGTCAATAGTAAGTTAGCATAGAATGCTTGCCTCTGAGAGATAAACACTGAGAAAATGAAAATTTATAAAAGCAGAAGAAGGGAGGAATGATAGAACATATCCACTACTTCAGGTAGATGTTTGAGATGTGTGGATTTGTGTATACCTATGTGGCTCAGCTTAGCTAGGTACAGTTTTCTGCATTCATCTACTGTTTCTCAAGGATGAAATCACACAGCAAATGCAAAATCCATATTATGCTCAAATTGTTCCCTAATATCAGTCATACTGAAACAATTTCACATTTTTAAAACAAGCATTACAACAGAACTTAATGTAGTCTTTACAGTTCTTGTTTGGTAAAGTAACCATTCAATTCCCTTTTCTTTCCCATTCAAGTTTTTGTCAATTTTTCCATCAGGCTGCCTCTTTCATCATGCTTTATAGAACTTCCTTATATATCCTGATGAGTAATGTACACTATAGTATCTTCTCCCAGTTTGTGGCTTGTATTTTCATTTTTCTCTATGGTTTATACTGATGATCAAGAATGCTTAATTTCAATGTAACTGAACTTTTCCTGTAAGGTCATGATTTTGTGTTCTGTTTAAGAGCTTTTTTTCCACATCCTAAGGTCACAGATATTCTACTCTTTTGTCTTCTATTTGATTTTTTCCTTTTTTTATAAATTGAGATGGTTATTGTCATCATGCTTATGAAGACTACCCTCAGAATTACAGTGGCATTAGAATTATAAAGAGAATCAAATGATTGAAAGAAAACAGCTAGAATCTTAGGATTATTTGGCCAAGAAATTCAGCAGCAAGATGGAAAATAATGTAAGAATAACTAATCAAATGTTAATCTATATCATATCTCCCCTCCAAAACACAAATTGTTTCCAAAAATAAAACAAGTAGAGTCAATCCACATTTGTAAATATGCCTACTCACTGAGCACTTGTGGTCATTGATTGCGCAGAACAGTAAAAAATTTGACTCCCCTGAGATCCATGTTTCCAGCTGAGGTTGA
This sequence comes from Microcebus murinus, assembly GCF_040939455.1. Classification (NCBI taxonomy): domain Eukaryota; kingdom Metazoa; phylum Chordata; class Mammalia; order Primates; family Cheirogaleidae; genus Microcebus; species Microcebus murinus. The sequence goes on along the minus strand of NC_134115.1, from coordinate 84,854,207 downwards.
ATGAGGTGACCCTCTGCCTTCTTGTTTCAGCTCTTCTAACAGAAACAGGTGCCATTTTTGCAGTGCCATGTTGATTTAGTGCCATGTTTTTTGTAATTTTGTACTTTTGTTGGTGATTTCACTGTTTAAAATAGCACTCAAACTATGCTAAAAGTGCTAAAGTGCTGTCTAGTGTTCCTAACTATGAGAGGGCTGAGACATGCCACAGAGAAAATACGTGTTAGATAAGCTTTGGTTAAGGCAGGAATTATAGTGCTGTTGGTTGAGAGTTCAATGTTAATGAATCAACAATATATATTAAGATGGCTTTAAACAAAAAGTCACATAATACAAGGTTATGTATGACTGCGTGACAAAATATGTGACTTCCAGCACTTCCTCTAGGAGCAATGGTTCGGTATTCACTAATTTAGTATTTGTAACAACTTTATAAAATATAATAAGCAAAACCAACTGTAACTTTAAACTATCAGAAAGAAAAATAAGGGTAACATTTTGGATTCTGTCAAGTAACAATTTTTTAGATGCTGTCAGTCCTACATTTTTCATACTATGCATCCTATTTTCCATTAGAAAAATATTGTAAACTAACAAAAAGAAGTTTAATTAAATATTATATGTATATAGTGATTTACCACCATCTAGAATCTCCTATTTTGTCTTGAAGGTCTAGAAAGTAAACTCTGTCCATATCTGGACTTTATCCTTCTACCTATCTATCTATCTAGATGAGACAAAAGATGACTTAATTCATTCACCCAGAGATGAACAGAATTCAGAGACTTAATAACTCAATTTATTAAAAACTGACGTAGTAACATAAACCAGAATAGAAATGTACTGATTTATAAAGAGATATCTCTTTTTGACAACATAAATACTGATATATCTCAACCAGGGAACTTTATTCTTTTCCCCAGTGTCAAAGTACTTCAGAAACCAAATTAATAATCAAAAACTAGACTGACAAGTACAGAACTAAACAGTCTTGAAAGATATTTAATGATAAGAGAAATCTGATGAACTATCACTGTCCTACAATAGAAAACATTTTCTAATAATAATGATCCAGAGTAGGTATTAGGTTTTTAAGTATGAAATGTCCAATTTCCTTAAGTACTAAGTTTGACAGTTGATATCTCTGACATTTCACTTTGATACTTTTTATTTTACTTTTATCATGAAGGTACTTTCAAATGCATGTTTTAGCTTATGATTATCTTTCAAATTTTTTTAGAGCAATCTTTGTGAAACCATGGATAGGTCAAATATTCATGTTATTTTCGAATACGAGTTTCATTATGGAACCAATGCAGCATGGACAGCTTGAAATATCAATGAAGTATTTGAGAAGGATGTAGCTAATGAATGCACAGTACGTCGATGGTTTGAGAAGTTCCATTCTGGTGATTTTAATCTTAAAAATAAGCCACATGGGCAACCCGAGACCAAGGCGGAGAATAATGAGCTGAAAGCTATAATGGAAGCAAATCCATCTCAACCTACATGTGAATTAGCAGCAAGGTTTGGTGTTACTATTCCGACAATATTGGACCATTTGAAACAAATTGGCAAGGTAAAGAAGCTGGATAGATAGGTACCACATGAATTAAACGAATATCAGAAGAGAAATCATTATCGAAGCTTGCCTTTCTTGGCTGTCACAACATAAAGGCGAACCATTTCTACACTGTATCGTTATGTATGATGAAAAAAAAATTTTTTTTTGAGACAGAGTCTCACGCTGTTGCCCAGGCTAGAGTGCTGTGGCATCAGCCTAGCTCACAGCAACCTCAAATTCCTGGGCTCAAGCAATCCTACTGCCTCAGCCTCCCAAGTTGCTGGGACTGTAGGCATGCGCCACCATGCCTAGCTAATTTTACATATATATATATATATACTTTTAGTTGTCCAGCTAATTTATTTCTATTTTTTTAGTGGAGACGGGGTCTTGCTCTTGCTCAGGCTGGTCTTGAACTCTTGGGCTCAAAGGATCCACCCACTTCAGCCTCCCAGAATGCTGGTGTGAGCCACCACATCCAGCCAAAAATGTATTCTTTTTGACAAACACAAGTGTTTGGCACAATGGATGGATGAAGAAGTGCCAAAACACAGTCCAAAACCGAATACTCATCAAAAAAAGCTAATGGTGTCTGTTTGGTGGTCTGGCACTGGTATTAATATTATCCACTACAACTTCATGAAATGTGGTCACTTGATTACAGGACATGTCCACTACAGCTTCATGAAACATGGTCAGTTGATTACAGCCAATATCTACTGCAATCAACCAGATCAAATGATGAGGATGCTTGTGATTAAGCAGCTGAGATTGGTCAACACAGACAGGCCAATCCTCTTACAAGACAATACTCGACCACATGTCATACAAATACCATTGCTCAAACTACAGAAGCTAGACTTGGAACCTCTCTGTCATCCTCCTTATTTACCTAAGCTTGTACCAACTGACTACCACTTCTTCTAGGCTTTGGACCCCTTCTTGCAAGAAAAAACATTCAATTCTCAACAAGCTGTGGAAAACACCTTTCGTGATTTCATTGCCACTTGCTTCTTTGCCACAGGCTTCTTCACCGCTGGCATAAACAAGCTACCGTTGAGATGGCAAAACTGTGTCAATTAGGTACATGCTTTGATTAACTGCACTGCTTCCTATTTGAGATATAATAAACTACACTTTTGACTCAAAATCAGACATTTCATATTTAATGACCTAAATATGAAGGGCTAACCAGGCACTGATACATAAATTCACTCATTTTAAGCATCACAACAGTCCGACAAGGTAGGTAACAAACTAGCCTTTTAGATAAGGAATCTGAGTTTAGAGAAGTTACAGAGGTTAAGAATCTTCCAGATTATGCCATTAAGTGTTAAGAGTTGAGACTAAGGCCGGGCGCTGTGGCTCACGCCTGTAATCCTAGCTCTTGGGAGGCCGAGGCGGGCGGATTGCTCAAGGTCAGGAGTTCAAAACCAGCCTGAGCGGCCGGGCGCGGTGGCTCACGCCTGTAATCCTAGCACTCTGGGAGGCCGAGGCGGGCGGATTGCTTGAGGTCGGGAGTTCGAAACCAGCCTGAGCGAGACCCCGTCTCTACTAAAAATAGAAAGAAATTAATTGATCAACTAAAAGTATATATACAAAAAAAAAAAAAAAATTAGCCGGGCGTGGTGGCGCGTGCCTGTAGTCCCAGCTACTCGGGAGGCTGAGGCAAGAGGATCGCTTGAGCCCAGGAGTTTGAGGTTGCTGTGAGCTAGGCTGACGCCACGGCACTCACTCTAGCCTGGGCAACAAAAGTGAGACTCTGTCTCAAAAAAAAAAAAAAAAAAAAAAAAAAAACCAGCCTGAGCAAGAGCGAGACCCCGTCTCTACTATAAATAGAAAGAAATTAATTGGCCAACTGATATATATATAAAAAAATTAGCCGGGCATGGTGGTGCATGCCTGTAGTCCCAGCTACCCGGGAGGCTGAGGCAGAAGGATCACTTGAGCCCAGGAGTTTGAGGTTGCTGTGAGCTAGGCTGACGCCACGGCACTCACTCTAGCCTGGGCAACAAAGCGAGACTCTGTCTCAAAAAAAAAAAAATTTATAAAAAAAAAAAAAAAAAGAGTTGAGACTAAAATCACAGTCTCATTTCAAAGGCCCTACTAAGTGTCTCTGCCTCTACCAATGAGGGCGCTCATGCTCAACACTTCTTCCCTTCCCTTGAGGAAAGCAAACTAAATCAAACTAAACTGATTAGGATGCTATAGCCTCCTATTCAATGTTATACCACTCCTTCTGATGTTTCTTTCTTAAAATGTATTTTTCCCACTTACTAAACTAGAAAGAGATTTCTAGTAACTGACAAATGTGAGGTATTTCCTAGGATTCTTTGTGGTGCCTTTTTGCCCTTTAGCCATGTGAGGATGCAGCATTCAAGGTACCATGTTGGAAGCAAAGACCAGCCCCTAACTAGACATGGAACCTGCCACGCCTTGACCTTGGACTTCCCAGCCTCCAGAACTATGAGACATAAATTTATTGTCTATAAGTTGCCCAGTCTCAGGTATTTTGTTACAGCAGCATAAAGAGACTAACACACATACTCATTTCCTTCTATTCTCCCTCCATCCCCTCTTCTCCTACTCTTATCCTCTAATATGGCAGGCCTCTTCCTATCACAGGACTTTCATATTTGCTGTTCCTTCTGCCTGGAGTGCTCCTTCCTAGATATCTACATGGCAATTCCTTCATTTTCTTCAGATATGTGACCAAAAATCATCTTCTTAATTATGACCAGTCCCTACCCACCTACTGAAAATTTAAAAATTTCAACACCAACATTCATTCCCCAATACTTCCTATGCCCTTACCTTGATTCATTTTTGTCCACTGACATATATGTATATTTTTTAACTTATCTGGCTTACTGCATCTCTCCCATTGAAAGGTAAGATGTGTTAGAACAAGGATTTTATCTGTTTCCTTAATACCCATGGGCCTAGCATAGTACTTGGCATAACATAGAACCTTAATAAATATTTCTTCAATGAATTAGTGAACCACAGGCTATTCAAGATTAGCATTTTTTAAATAGAACTCATCATTTCTCTGCCAGACCCCAGAAACCTATTCTTCCCATTGTGCTTTCTATTTCAGAGAAAGGCATCATCATTTAATCAGTGTCCAAGCCAGAATTCTCTAAAATTCATTCTTGACTCCTTCCTTCCAACCAACCATATTTCCAAGTTGAGTCTCCAAATTCTACTGCTAAACATTTCTTTAATCCATCCATTTCTCTCTATCTTTACTACTATCAATCTAGTCTAAGCTGCCATCATCTCTCACTGGGACTACTGGAGTAGCCTCCAAGTTGGCACCCTGCTTCTATTTTTTGCCCTCCTAAAATCCATTCATTCAAAAGTCAAAGTGAACTTTTTAAAAATGAGTCTATGTGCTTCTCCAGCTTAAAACAAAACAAAACAAAAAGCCTTCACAGGCTTCCCACTGTTTTTTGGAATCAAATCCAAATTACTCATTTTGCCCAGAATCCTTTGCATGATATGGCTCCTGCTCATCTCCTCAACCTCACCTCATACTATTCTCCCCCTAACACACTTTGGTCTAACCACCAAGGCATCCACTCTGGTCCTTTAATACAACAAACCTTACTACACCAGGCCTGTACATTTGTTGTTCCCTCTTCCTGGAATGCTCTTCTCTCATTTTTTCAAAATGTCTGCTAATTCTCACCCTACCACTCTCAAATGATACCTCTTCAAAAAAATATTTTCTTTGAACAATCCACCTAAAATGGCCTCATTTAATATATCTTTCATCACTCTGTTCCTTTACTTGGATTTTGTCTATGTTCCCCAATAGAATATAAAATCTCAGTAAGAAGTTTATCTGTCTTATATATTGTTCTATTCCTTACAGCTAGCACAGTGCCTGGCACATAATCTGTATCAAATATTTTTTGAATAAATGGCTAGGTTAAATCACCATTTAGCAGAGACTTTAACATTAAATGGATTGTTGGACAAAGATAGTGCTTCCTAATCCTTTCATGTCATGACGTCCCTAGAAAATGGTTTTATACAGCACATTAGGATAAACAGACAAGAATACTTGCAGCCACAAGTGACCAGCCCAAGGGCTCTAGACATCCCAGGACCAGGCCAGCTGCCCAGAGAACTAAGGGGCTTAATACCTCATACAACTTGCAAAGTTCTATATTGTGACACTTGAGATCTCTTACAACTTTGAAATTCTGATTTTTATGAACTCTTACAAGAAACGTACAGACCAAAGTATCTTAATAATTCTTAGCTATCTAATATTGAATGAACTCTGTATTTATTCTGGAAACCCTATCACTGACAACCTATACATAATCTATAACCTATTTAGTCTTCGCCATCTATAATAGCTTTTGTTATCCCTAAGACTGATCTGAGGGTGTGGCCCTAACATTGAAAACTCATGACAGCAAATATAGCAAGAGATGAGAAAGCTATATTTTAAAGTTACAACAAAGATGCCCAACACTCAGACTAGATAAAGACCCTAACATTAGAAAACTTACTCTTCTTTTATGCCAGTTATCCACCCCCTTATAACATATACAATCTCTCTTCTTTTATGCCAGTTATCCACCCTCTTATAACATATACAATCTATACTGACTGTTAACAAACCAGGCTAGTACATGGCCCTGATATTTCATAGAGCTCTGGTAATTCAAACAGACAGTTTGTAAGACTATGCTCTAGGTCATTAACTTTACTTATCAGTTATATTAAAAACTGGAGGTAGATGAGTACAGTTTATTCTATGACTATTACCCTTCAATAAACCTATAAAAACTTAATAAACCTAAGAGTCGTGATCAAAGTTAATATCACTAGTAATATGACAAAGTAAACATCAGATGCCTCTTGATCTAAAAAGTGACAAAATATTACTCCTGTGATATTCCTGATAAAACAGGTTAACCTCAATTTAATTATTAGAAAACATCAGAAAATCCTGAATTGAAAGAATATTCTACAAAATAAATTTTCACATTTTTATGTGAAAATGTGTTTGTAATTTTATGGTCTTTTGTAAATAATGAAGAAAATTATGGTAACAAATATATCAAAACACTTGGAAATTATATAATAATCTTCAAAGAAATCATTTTTTAAAATGTCAATGCCATGAAAAAGAAAGAAAGGTTAAGGAATTGTTCCAAGTTAGGAGACAAAAGGGACATGAAAACTAAATATAACCATGTTCATACACTGAATCCTGGATAATAAGATTTTTTTTTCCTTTTGCCATAAAAGACATTAGCGGGAAAATAGCTGAAATAAGGTCTACAAATTAGATAGTAGCATTGTGCCATTGTTAATTCCCTGATTTTAATAATTGTGTGTGGTTATAAAAGAGAATATCTTTATCTTTAGAAAATCTGCCCTAGAGTTTTTAATGTTAACAGTACCTCATGTCTGCAACTTAAAATTGTTTCAGAAAGATAAGAATATGCACATATATGTGTATTTATGCTTATATATTCATTTAAAAGGCAGAAAGAGAGAATTTCTTAAATATGGAGGGTATATGAGTATATCAGAGGTCATTTTGAAGAACACAAGCAAGTTATATGGGAAAATGCTGGAGACTTTACCAGTTTCAAACACAAAAAGATGGAAGGTGAGAAAACATACCACATAATAACATAGATCACTAATTTTATTATGAGAGGAGGGGGAGAAAATTCTGCAACAAATCTTTATCAGGAACAGCATTTTCTTATGTGAAAATGTGTTTGTAATTGTATGATCTTTTGTAAATAATGGAGAAAATTATGATAACAAATATATCAAAACACTTGGAAATCATATAAAAATTTTCAAAGGAAATCATTTTACTCAGTCATTCCCAAAGCTGCATGAAATAACGGGAGTCGGAGTTGTAAGCAAGGAAAACAGGAGAATTACATGAAAATTTTTCCTATGTCAGAATAAACAGTGCTGTATCTTGTATAGGCAGATACATCAATGGAATTTTGCAGAATGAAGACACAGCAGCCTAATTCAGCAGCCTAAAGCCTGGAAAAAATGTTGGTAAGACGAAAGGAGAGGTACTTTAAAATCAAAAGCACATGCAAGGTATTGTATTGTTCATATTAATCTAACATTAATATATACAAAACGCATTTTATCTAGCTCATAAGAAAATACAAGGAGCGATAGAGTTAAATTCAATTCAACAAATATTCACTGAATGCTTAGTGTGTGCCAACACTGGAGATATAGAATAACTTTAAATAAAAATTAATTCCTAGTGTTCAGATTAGTGTTCCTGCTTAAACCTTTAAATGAAAGAAAGAATACAACCAACACACTGAAATGATTACTGTTAGTAAATATCCATGAAGCTAGGGGAAAAAATTTCCTCCAGGAGAGAAATATTTTCTCTACTAACAGCAGCCATTCCAATCAGTTTGTTTCACTGAGGTATTGGGATGATGCTGGTTATCAAATTTACATTAAGGAATAGCAGATATTCTGACTTCTAGAGTTTTCCCATGTAGTAAGGTACTAAATAGGAATAATAACACAAAAACTCTTTATTGGCACAATAATTTACTGCTAGGACACAGAATTTAGAGTTATAAAATTAAAAGATTAAGGTACTGCTTTCTGGATCAAGATTACAGCATAAGAACTCCAAAGAATGGCTGGGCACAGTGGTTCATGCTTGTAATCCACACTTTGGGAGGCCCAGGCAGGAGGATCACTTGAGGTCAGGAGTTCAAGACCAGCCTGGACAACAACAAGATCCCATCTCTACAAAAAATAAGAAAAATTAGGCAGACATAGTAGTACACAACTGCAGTCCCAGCTACTCCCGGGGATGAGGCAGGATCATTCCTTAAGTCTGGGAATTGGAAGTTGCAGTGAGCTATGAGGATACCACTACACTCTAGCCCAAGCAACAAAGCAAGACCATCTCAAAAAAAAAAAGAACTCCCAAGAGTTTCTCAGCAGCCTATACACCACCAAAGTATATACCTAAATATGTGTTTATACCCTATTCTTTCCATGAGGAATTTGAGACAGGAATCTGTAACTAGCTTAATTTGGCTTTTCCTCATTATCCATATATCCAAGCTCTTTTGCGACATCACATCCTTACTTATCTCTTCAGAATAAATTTCTTGATGTTTCTTTGATGCGGACACCTCTATCAGTAAGTATCACTGAGTCTCTAGTTAAAGCAAAGCCCAAATATTGGGTTGCTAAGATCTGGTGGCCCATGATTACAGCTTTAACCTCAAACATCTTTCAGCAATTATTACCATAATTATTATTACCGTCATAACAATAATCTGAGTTAATAATAACAATGATAATAAATATCAATGAAACAATCGAGTTTCTTGATTTGTGAAGCTTTATTCCCAAGAAGGAATCAAGAAAAATACACTGAATATTTATTATACATTCTCAAAACTAAAGTGCCAAAAATTAGACAGAATTGAATTTAATGAATACAGTTTCCCTGATTTAGAAGGAAGTGAAAACACAGTTCTGTGGATCAAAGATGTTATAAACACATAGAAAATTACCACTAAATTCTAGCTCATGACATTTTTATTCTATTCTGTAAACTTGATCTTATATGCCTTTCAAAATAGAGAATTATCTGCTAATGTTCAATCTGCTCTACATGTCTTCATCTAATTATATCCATGCCCAGGAAAAGAAAATGTTGCCTACACTATAATGCTTCAGGATGACTCAGTAAGGAAAACAAATTCTACGTAGTGAAACAACATTTTAGAAAGAAGAAAATGTTTACACTTTAAGTAGTTGACAAATGCTTCCTAGAACAAAAAGATTTCTTTTGCTTCTTTAATTATTGTCATTTCTGTTCATCTTCATCTCGCGTCATAACCTAAAACACATTGATCACCTTAATGTAAAAAGTACAAAGAAATAATTAAAACATCTAAATTGAGACTGAATGGTGATTTAATATCAGAATGGAGATGTATAGGAGTTTTGTGATTATTAAACAACAGATAACCCCAAAAACATTAGAAAATTAAAAAGCTACATGTAAATATATCTAATTAAATATTTTTAGGAATAGAAACAAAGCCTTAAAAGAATAAAGTTTGTTATCATAGTCATTTTTTAAAGTTAATACTGAAGTATTATATAGATATATATTATTAAATATTATACATTAAATAATCTAGTTAAATAAATTGGGGATTGATTTTTTTTTAAGATGGTAGTTAAAAGTAATATCCTTAGAAGGGAAACAAATATACATTTGTTTATTTATATCCAAACATGACCTTTAAATGTCCATTATCTACCATGGCTGTTATGGTAAGTTCAGGTACATGTGTCAGGAACACATACAGGCAGCAGAACAATAATTAGAAAATTAAGAAACATTAAAGTTTCTGTTTTTGCAGAATTAATTACCTCTATCACCCACCTCTTTCCTCTTCCCTCCAGAAGTTTCCAGAACCTAAAGAAATGGCTTTATTTGGCAATTATTTGTTGAAAATCAAGTTTAAATAATCATCATACTATTTAAATGTGGGGTGGGGGATCGGAGGGGAAGAATAGAGAAAAAGATCATTAGCATGGGTTTAACAACTAACAACACCAAGGGTTGGAGGTTCTGGGGAAGAAAAGCAAAGCCAGTAAAATTTATAAGTAATAACAATTCTGGCTTAGAATATAAATTTCATTAATGATGACTCTGAGAACTCATGTGTAATTAGAGACAAATGTACTAACAATCTTTTGAAACTCCATGGGAGTAAAATAGCCATCAGTATATTTCATAATCCTAGATTTGAACAGCTTTTCTAACAACAAGCTGTCTGGGTAATTACTAAGCTATCTGAGAATTACTGTGAACTTTGTACCTTTTTAGTTCACTGACAGATGACTATTTGTTATTAGCTCGAGTAATAATAATGTATTAAAATACTTGCTTTATATACAGAAACATATGTTTGCATTTAGACTACACTGAACTTTGTTCCCTAGAAATATATTGTGAAAAGCCACATAGAAATCTGTGAATCAACAGCAGGGCCAACAAAAATGAAATTGATTGCTATTTTTCTCAGAGTCAATGATAAATAAAAGCTACTTCATGCCTGGATGTGTATTATGGAGGAGTATTTGTGATTCTATAGACAAACTTTGTTGCTGTTGTTAATGTTTTGCTTGTGATCTTTTACCTACTCAGAGAGGAGAGCAGGTTAAATTCTCCTTAAGATTTCCTTATGCCAGATATGTAGGATGAACAAATCCAAAGGACATGAGGACTATAGTTTATAATGGTGTACTGTATTCAGGATTTTTGCAAAATAAGATTATAGCCGCTCTTGCCACAAGAGGAAAAATGGGTAACTATGGGAGATAATGGATATGTTAATATGTTTCACTATATTAACCGTTTTCCTCTATACTATATGTATCTCACAATATCATACTATATAGCTTAAATATATATAATAAACTTATTTTTAAAAAAAAACCTTTTTTAAAACAAATTTTATTATGCATATTTAAAGTATACACCAACATTTTTAAAATTCCTAATCTTTACAAATATGGTTAAGTATGTTGATCTGATTTTCTAAAAATTACTCACCCTGAGCAGAGGTAAAAATAATTCAGAAACCAAATTCATGAGTCACTTAAAAAAATTTAAACAAGGACAGTCTAAAAAGTAAAGTAAGTTCAGTGAGAGAAAAGTTGCAGCCAGAAAGAATTCCTATGTCTTCATTATGTCATTTAGAGCATGTAACTAATTCCAGCAGGTAAAGGAAACCTCATTAAAAATATTTATTGATAAGTACTTTAAATTTTACTGAAAACTTCTGCCTCATTTCAAAACTCTATTTTTGTTCTAAATAAGTCCTAAAAAATAGAACCCAGGTTCCTTGAATGTGGTGGTTATTTCATTTCAAACACTTTTTATGTATTTTTTCTTTTGATACTATATATTAATATCTCATAACATTCTTCTTAGTCACTGTATTGTTATAATTCTGTTGATTTTAAAAATACCTAAAAATAAGCCGGGCGCGGTGGCTCACGCCTGTAATCCTAGCTCTCTGGGAGGCTGAGACGGGCGGATTGCTCAAGGTCAGGAGTTCGAAACCAGCCTGAGCAGGAGCGAGACCTCGTCTCTACTATAAATAGAAAGAAATTAATTGGCCAACTAATATATATAGAAAAAATTAGCCGGGCATGGTGGCGCATGCCTGTAGTCCCAGCTACTCGGGAGGCTGAGGCAGGAAGATCGCTTGAGCCCAGGAGTTTGAGGTTGCTGTGAGCTAGGCTGACGCCACGGCACTCACTCCAGCCTGGGCAACAAGTGAGACTCTGTCTCAAAAAAAAAAAATACCTAAAAATAAGAATCAAATGAATGATCATTAGTATAATAGCAATTGGATGTTTTCAACCAAGAACTACTGGGGAGTGGTTACCTATTAATTAGGTAATTCCAGCCCTTGCAAACATAAACATTCTAGACCTAAATTTTTAAATATTGTAAATCTAAATATAAGAGTACATCAGTGCAAATGAGGAAATTCATCTATAATAACTCTATACAATTCTCTTTAAGACCTGTTATAGCATTATATACAATTAAGAATTTGACTAATGCTTTCTGGTGATGTTTAGTCAAAAGAACCTCTTAGGAGTAGATGGACTTAAGAAGGAAAAGGAAATAGTGGGCACATAGGAAGAAAACTATTCCCTATATATTAAACCTCACAGCCTCCCTACTGCAGACAATATATCTCTTTTCTTAGCCATAGGCTACCCACTCACAAGTCTTTACAACATCCATGATAGTGGTAAGGAACAATTTAATACAACAGCCCACCCCACAGAAAATTTCCACTCAACTTTAAAGGCTTGTCATATCTGTCCCATCAATTGGTGAGAAGAGATGAAAATGGATTCTCAAGAGCAATAGGCTTAATGCACTACCCCTGAGGTAGTAAACCATCCCACTTAGTGTAAATAGTTTTGAAACCTGGTGATATAAGTATAAGATCCATTTCTCGTCAGTAAAAGCAAAGGCTAAAGCATATTAACTGCTATGGTTTCAAATCATCAGTAAAGCTAAAACACCAGGAAAGGAAGGTGAAGATCCACTTTGTGTGGCTCTGGACTTTAACCCTGGGCAGTGAACTGAATACATGCCAAGTCCAGTTTCTATTTTTAATTTGAGCTATTCCCACACTAACCATTTTTTCACTGCATATCCCTAATTGTATAACCACAAGTAAAAGAAAATGGACATGGAGAACATTGCAAAAGGACAAGCTAAACCTTAGAGCTAAGAGTCAAGACTGAAATTAACTAAAGAAAAAAATCAAGCCTCTTTAAGAGGATTCTTAGTCTATCACACCAAAAATGGCTCAGAATAGTGAAGATGCAAATATTGAACAATTGCTCACTATATGTACAACTGCCATAGTTTTGTATCTCTCATATCGTAAGCTCAAATACAACTCTTAAAAGTGATAGCACTTCAACAAATCATTTTTGAATTGCTTTGGAACCTCATATATTAAAGGTTTATCTTAAATTTTTTAAAATTTACTTTGAAATCTCTCATTTGCATTAAAATAGAAATTGTATTGATATTAATGGCCTGTAATCTTACAGTGTCAATGAAACAGTTCTACTTGGTAAAGCCCTCCATTAACATATAGTAGGATCTGATATATGGGTTTCTTTAGATCCAATAAGGCATCGTTGGAATCATTATAATTTATAAGTTCTATATGACTGTTTGAGTACATACCAGGCCCTGAGGCCTCGTGGATTTAGTAAAACTGGAACCATTAAAAGTTATTTACTGGTTAACTCTAGAGCATATGGTTTCATCAGAAAGAATACAACAGCAGTAAAAAGGATTGGTAAAACATATTTTACTAAATTCTGAATCTAAATGTTTTCTCAGCCACTAAATCATTCCCTGGAAAGGTATGAAGAGATACTAGCTAGGTGCTATATGTGAATACATTACAAATCAAAACAGCATTGATATTTCCTCTTTGTTAAATGCTAGTATCTTACTATAAAACAATGCACCTCAGAATACATTTTAATCCTGCACAGGTTTTTACCTGGGATCATACCGAAAGTGTTTCCATTAACAAATAACAATCATCTAGAAAATGCTTCTGGAGCATGGGCACAAAAAATAGAATTATAATGAGCCCATACATATAAGGGATATGACAATAGAAGCAATATTACAAGGCTTCCTTGAGAGTAAGGATGAAGCCAGTGGCTGCTATTTGTACACTACCATTAGTAAAAGACTGTTGTGCCGGAGGCAGAAAAGTTGGTAAGTGAATGCATCAATACTGAATCCAGTCAGAGTTGCCTTCAAAATGTAATGGCTCATTCAGTGCAAACATTAGAAAGAGGCTAATGGAAGGGTTGCCTAGCCAGCTAGATTGAACACAACATGAGGTCCTCCCTTGGTATACACATTGAACAGTGTTTAATTCTACCTCTGGTTGCCCAACCTTGTTATCTTTGGCATGGAGGGAGGTGAGAGTTTTGCTTTGTTTTATTAACTCATGGGGCTGTAAAAAAAAAAAATAGCTATGAGTCTTCTATTTTAATACTTCCCTTTCGCAGACCAAATAGTCCTGACAAAAGGCATAAATGGGTAATTATAATAGTTTAGGGTACCTATGTGTTATTTTTATGCCCAGATTTTTTTTTAATAAATTGAAAATGGTGACATAGAGAAACCTAAAAGGTTAACTTCTCATAAAATACTACATAGGGCATCATTCAATAGCAGAAACTGAGCAGTAACTAAAATCAAGTTTCTAATTGTTTTCCCATTCACCAACCTGACTTCAAGAAAGATTTTTAATTATAAAATTTCGTTGTTGCCCAAAGAGGCAATTTGTGCCTCTCGAACGTTAATGTACATATGATCACCTAGGAATCTTGTTAAAATACTATTTCTGATGCAGTAGGTCTGGGTGGGGAGTGAGAATCTTCAGTTCTAATAAGCTGCCAGGCGATAGCCACACTGCCAGTCCACAGAGCATGCTTTTGAGTAGTAAGGGTTTAGCAAACACAGGAGCAAAAAATACGGTTTCTACTCCCCATCGACTCCTACATTTCCTTAATTTAAACATTTTTTCAAGTGATTCAGTTTCTCCATGCTTTAATTTCCTCATTTGTAAAAGAAAGAATTCACTTAAGTTTTTGGAAGAAAACACTTATCTGTAAAAAAGTAAAAACTATAAACATTATGACAAGATTAAAAATGCTATCACACAAATTTAAGCTGGGTGATTGGGTACACAGAAGTTTATAATATTATTCTCTCTAGTTATATGCATGTTTTTAAATCTTCATAATAGAAAGCTTTTCAAAATGTGATTGCTCACGAAATTCCCTACAAGAGTGGCTTAAATTTTATATACATTTAATATAATGTACTATATTTTTAAAAATTCATCCAAAGAGCACAAAGAGACTTTAGGAATGATAGATATGTTCATTATCTTTTTTTTTTAATTTTAGTGCTAAAACCCAGAATCAAACTGGGGGTTCATTATCTTAATTGTAGTGATGGCATCAGAGGTATATGTACATCAAAACTTATCAAATTGTAAATTTTAAATATGTACTGTTATTTTAAGTATACCTCAATAATACTGTTTAAATAATAATAACAAAAAAAATTTATCGACTCCTAACTTTTTGTTTACAAAAAACAAAAACAATGGTCTAAAATTCTCAATGTAAAACCACTGCTCCTCTCACTGGGAGCTGTAAGCTACTGCTGGCTTTGATGGTCTTGACCTAAAGGACGGCACTGTGATGTCAAACCAACTAGTTACTAAACAGTGAATTAAAGTATTCCTTAGTTTTAGTGGATCATGACAATTTCCTACTTAACTGATCTCCACCAGCTATACAAACCCTACATTCTGGCTGTCTCCTACATCTCCATTCTAATTTTCCTTTACTCCCCACCACCCCACCACTTCTCACTCTAAGCATCTAGGAAAGTTATCATTCTTCAAAAAGCCAAACCCAAAGGATGCTGTTTCCTCTGCCAAAAATATTCCTATCTCTCTTTTGTGACCCAGCTCAAAATCTAACTCTCTGTGAAGCCTTCCCTGACTTCCTTGGGCAGTCAGATGCTCCTCCTCCTTACTTCCATAGTATTCTTTCTTTACTTCTAGGACTCTAGTACAACAGTCTACAAATTTGATCATGTACCTCCATATATACATTTATTCTTAATATATATAATATACAAGTGTTACTATTATTAGCTAACATCTTAAAGCACAATATACAATTAAAATAAGATTCATTGTTAACAATGTTGGTAAATTATAAAGTACAAAAATAATTATAAAGATTGTAATTAAATCATAAAGAAATGGTCTCTGTAATTTTAATGTTTTGGCTGACTTTCTGTCAGACATTATAGATCATAATAATTTTTCCCTCACACACAGCTAAGAGCTTATACCAATAGAAAAAGTATTAGTTCACCCATTTTCTTATTATACACTTGCATTCATCCTCTTAGTTTAATCCATGCTTTTCTTTGCAGATGTCTTCTTAAGATAACTTCTCCATTTCATGACCATGAGTTTAGTTAAATATAGATAAAATAATATAAATTATAATTATTTATTATTAAAATATAATAATAAAATAAGATAAAGTATTTGTTTATAAGATAAAACAAATACTCCCTACCAGGCACACAAACTGTTAATATATCAAAACAAACCTGGAACTTTCATTCTTTCTTCTTGATCCTGAGTGTTCTAAATAAGAAGCCTCTAACACACAAGCCACCAATGTAGAGTCCCATTTTAAATGTTAATAAAACTTAATTCTTACTTTTTGGGAAAGTATACATTATAATAGCCACCATAAGAGATTTCAAAACATCTAATAAACTGAATGGATGGGTACCTTATTACACGGAGTGGTGGGTCTCTAAGAAGGCCTCCAATGATCTCACCTCCTGCCATTCACACCCTATGTAATCTCCTCCCTCTGAGCCTAGACTGGACTTGATAACTTGATTCCATCCAACAGAACAGAGCAGAAGTAATGGGATTCCAACATTAGTTTATGACAACACTGTGGCTTCAACCTTGGGTTCTCTGTCTCAATCACTCACTCACTCCAGCTGCCATGCTGTGAGCTGCCCTATGGAGAGGCCCATGTAGGGAAGAACTGATGTCTCCGGCCATCAGCCAGTGAGGACTGCCAAAAGCCACATGAGAAAGCAGGGAAGCAAATCCTCCCCCGATTGAGCTTTGAAATGACTGCTGCCCACTATCACTTAACTGAAATCTTATGAGAGACTTTTAACCCAGAAGCACCCATGTAAACTATGCCTAGATACTTAACCCACAGAAACTATGAGATGATAACTGCTCTTTTAAGCCACTAAGTTTTGGGGTCATTTCTTACGCAGCAATTGATAACTCAGCTTAAAAAAAATATGTGTACAAAGACATTTATAACATTTTATAATAAGAAATATTAGAGCAATCCAAACTTCTACCATCACAAGAATTAAGAAATTACAGAATACAGGCCGGGCGCTGTGGCTCACGCCTGTAATCCTAGCTCTTGGGAGGCCGAGGCGGGCGGATTGCTCAAGGTCAGGAGTTCAAAACCAGCCTGAGCAAGAGCGAGACCCCGTCTCTACTATAAATAGAAAGAAATCAGCCGGGCGTGGTGGCTCACGCCTGTAATCCTAGCACTTTGGGAGGCCGAGGCGGGCGGATTGCTCAAGGTCAGGAGTTCGAAACCAGCCTGAGCGAGACCCCGTCTCTACTATAAATAGAAATAAATTAATTGACCAACTAAAAATATATATATACAAAAAATTAGCCGGGCATGGTGGCGCATGCCTGTAGTCCCAGCTACTCGGGAGGCTGAGGCAGTAGGATCGCTGAGCCCCGGAGATTGAGGTTGCTATGAGCCAGGCTGACGCCACGGCACTCACTCTAGCCTGGGCAACAAAGTGAGACTCTGTCTCAAAAAAAAAAAAAAAAAAAAAAAAAGAAAGAAATCAATTGGCCAACTGATATATATATATATATAAAAAATTAGCCGGGCATGGTGGCGCATGCCTGTAGTCCCAGCTACTTGGGAGGCTGAGGCAGAAGGATCACTCGAGCCCAGGAGTTTGAGGTTGCTGTGAGCTAGGCTGACGCCACGGCACTCACTCTAGCCTGGACAACAAAGCGAGACTCTGTCTCAAAAAAAAAAAAAGAAATTACAGAATAATCATGTGATAGAATACTATACAGCAGGAAAAATGAATAAACTCAAACTAAATGTATCAATGTTGAAAAATCTTAAAATCAATGTTGAGTGGAAAAAAATTGTAGAAAGATAAGAACAGCATGAAACAATTTCATAAGTTTCAAAAACATGCAATATTAAAAAACATTTATGGGAATGATGATATGGGGAGGAAGGAAAAAAAGGAAGGGATATGGGGATTAGGGAAGGATACACACAGCAAGTGTTCAATTACATCTTTAATATTTTATTTCTTAAACTAGATGTCATGCACATAAGTGTTTATATATTAGCTATACTTTTTAATTGCTTCTCAGCCTTTTGGCTAAGATCAAGTATAGTATATTTTTATATTGCCTGAAATCTTCTGTATTTAAAATTTATTTTTATGTAAGTACATACAAAGAAATAGATAAATGTAAGTAGAAGTTCTGACAATTTCTTGCCCATCCCAATGGGTTATGAGATATAACCCATATGTGACCACTTTTACTGTAACATTCAGCACATATATCAACTACTTGTTTAGAAGTTTATCTCCTCCCCTTAGTTATAAAGCAACTTCAAGGCCAAGAATTAGAAATCAGTACTTGTTTACAGAATAATTTTATTGTATTAACAGTGCTTATATGGATTTCATTTTCCTAACCTAATTTCTGCCTTCCCAAATAAACTGACCATAGCTTGATCTCCATAGGAAATAACTAATTATCTAAGAAAAATTAACCTAGCAAGGCAGCATCCACTCTTGGTCATTAACTAATATTAAAAATCATCCACATTCATTAAAAATATTGGCATAAGGCTCAGTCTCCCTCTATCCCACGTCATTCCATTAGTCTGACTTCAGGAAGCATATAAGAAATTCAACCAACATCCTAGCCTTATACTTCTTTGACTGCCTAAAAAAAAAAAAAATCAACGGCCTTTAAGCTCCATTTCACTTTGAAACACCAGCTCCCAAGGCCACACCTTGAATTTTTATCATCCATCACCTAGAATTGCTCCATCTCTGAAATAAAATTCAAAATCTCATCCTATCATCATAGTCTCCTATTCAGCCAGGCATCTTGTTCCCTTTGTCTCACTCCACCTGTTCCTCAATCTAATTGAGTCAACCAAACATTATAAGATCTTTCCATTTTCTTCTCATCTATCAGACACTCCCTTACCTTTCTTACCTATATCCAATGGATTATATGGTTGATCATCTTAACTATCCTTGTAACAGAACCCTAGCATCCGTTTCACTAGTATCCTTTGATCTACCAAGCAAACCCCAAGCATATACTAAAGTTACAACCTACGCTAACTTACTGGAAAAATCACAAGTGGACATGCTCATGCCATTTTATCTGAGCCTCCATTTTAGTTTCAGCCTCCAACTTTAGCTGAGTCTTCAATCTAACAATCAATTATTTTTCTTGTCCTGGGCCAACTCATTCTCATTCTCTGCAGTAGCTATTCCAGAACTCCCTTCAAACTCTACTTCACCCCAGCTCAACTTTTACTCAAGAAATGATTTTTCCTATTCACCAAAAATGTTAATCCATGCAATACACTTTCCCTCACTTTCTAATTCCCACTTATAAACTTCTCTATATTCTTACCCATCTCTTCCCTTATCTCCAGTCTTAAAAAATATAATGTCCAGGCCGGGCCTGGTGGCTCACGCCTGTAATCCTAGCACTTTGGGAGGCCGAGGCGGGCGGATTGCTCAAGGTCAGGAGTTCGAAACCAGCCTGAGCAAGACCCCGTCTCTACCAAAAATAGAAATAAATTAATTGACCAACTAAAAATATATATACAAAAAATTAGGCCGGGCGCTGTGGCTCACGCCTGTAATCCTAGCTCTTGGGAGGCCGAGGCGGGCGGATTGCTCAAGGTCAGGAGTTCAAAACCAGCCTGAGCAAGAGCGAGACCCCGTCTCTACTATAAATAGAAAGAAATTAATTGGCCAACTGATATATATATATAAAATTAGCCGGGCATGGTGGCGCATGCCTGTAGTCCCAGCTACTCAGGAGGCTGAGGCAGAAGGATCACTCAAGCCCAGGAGTTTGAGGTTGCTGTGAGCTAGGCTGACGCCACAGCACTCACTCTAGCCTGGACAACAAAGCGAGACTCTGTCTCAAAAAAAAAAAAAATATATATATATATACAAAAAATTAGCCAGGCATGGTGGCGCATGCCTGTAGTCCCAGCTACTCGGGAGGCTGAGGCAGTAGGATCGCTGAGCCCCGGAGATTGAGGTTGCTGTGAGCCAGGCTGACGCCACGGCACTCTCTAGCCTGGGCAACAAAGTGAGACTCTGTCTCAAAAAAAAAAAAATATATAATGTCCCAACATCTACTGAAAGCCAACTCCACCTGTTCTCTTAACTCTATTACACTGTCCTCCTCTACAACTCTGCTCCATCATTTATCCTTGTTCTACTCTGACCTCTCCACATTCCACAGGTCCTCCCACAACCCCAAACCTAATGTTCAAATCTCCTGTCAACATAAAAGAGTAAAAAAATCATTTACCTTATGTCACCCTCCGATTACCATCCAATTCCTTTCCTCTTCTCATTCAAATGTCACCATTCTACTGAAATGATTTGTGATAAGGACACCTGGTTTCACTTTCAGCTTACTGGGGATATCTAATGTACTTCATAGTGGTAAAAATCACTCTCCTCTCTTTGAAACTTTAGCTCCTTAGCTTTCATTCTACCACAGGCTCCTAGTTTTCCTTGTACTTCGTGACTCTTCATTATGTGCTTCACGGTGGGCTCCTTTATGGTGGTATCCCTTGGGACTCCCACTCCCCATGATGATCTTAACCACCCATGCATTTTCCATAATAAGCTAATGACTTCCCAGTTCATATCTGTAGTTCAGATCCCCTCAAGAAAAGAAGATTCAGTGCTCGTTTCAGCAGCACATATATTAAATACTAAAATTGGAACAATATGATTAGCATGGCCCTGCACAAATTTATGAAGCGTTCAACATTTTAATGAAAGGGAAGGAAGGAAGGACAGGAAGGAAAGAAAGGAAGGTAGGAAGGTAAAAAGGTTGGTTCCAACTCTTATATATAACTACCAGTGGGACATATCCACTGGGCCTTCTCACTGAGTACCTCAAGTCAACAAATTCAAAACTAATCTCCTCCCTTTTGAGAGTGACATCAAAAGGAAATAAAGCGGGTAGATGCCAAGGGCCAGTTCTTCCAGAGTAACATTGAAAAATCAAGCAAAAACTGTCAGAATCAAATTTTTCATCACTCTGAAAAAAACAGTCAAATGTTTACAGCAACCAAGTAAACACTGAATAAAAAAAAAGTCAACTTTAAAACAGTTAAGAGTTTCATGTCATTTTTACTTTCCTTGCCCTATCTCCCAATCTGGCACAGTGGTGGGCTTTAAAGAGTACAGCCTGAGTTTCCAGTGTAGGATACTGGTTCCCTGGTTCTGGAGAAAGTGGAGTAGATCTTATTCTCAAATAACTATATCTGTTTTGACTTTCTGGGGACAGCCTGAAGAATTGATGCAAGGTGCCTGTCTTTTTCACCTGACTCATAACTCATTCAATGCAGAAAAATAGAGGACATTCCTCCCAAACATTGTAAGAAAACAGAAAAACATGCAACCACCTAGAGCAAAAAACCATAGGTGAGACAAACTATAGAGTAAGGAAAGCCTAGAAGAAAAAGCTGGG
Organism: Microcebus murinus; assembly: GCF_040939455.1. Classification (NCBI taxonomy): domain Eukaryota; kingdom Metazoa; phylum Chordata; class Mammalia; order Primates; family Cheirogaleidae; genus Microcebus; species Microcebus murinus. Next base: position 84,832,622 of record NC_134115.1, on the reverse strand, counting down.
GAGAAAGTCTCTTAGGAAAATTAGGGCATTCAAAAGTACCATTCCCTATATGGAATTTATAAAGTATGTGCATGCTCAGGGTAGGACATATGCTCAGAAAAGACCTGAGAATATGGTAAGCTTTCATCAGTGGCTTCTCTAGGCTCAACACAAGCAGTGAGTAAAGACTAAGGCACAGTTGTAAATGACCTAGCTGAGCAATGAAGGAATGTCCCAAATGGAGACAACATGCAAAGACTGAAAAAAGGTTTTCTTTTCCTTTCTTCTTTTTATTTTTCCTATTTTATTTGCCTATTTGGGCTCCTGTCATTCAAGGAAATCTCTATCAAAATATTAGCTAAACACAAGCTAAAGGAATAGAGACTTCAGAGACCACACATAACAAATACAGACATTACAAAAATAGTTTTTAAAAGTCCAAACACAAGCAGCCACAGTCCACAGTAAGCAACAAAAATAAACTTTGAGGAAAGAGGAGTCTGATGTCCAGAATCACAACATTGTATTATTAAAAATGTCCAGTTTTCAACCAAAAAATCTCAAAGCATGTAAAGAAATAAGAAAGTAGGACCATGGAAGAAATTAACAGAAACTGTCCCTGAGGAAGCACAGATAGTAGACTTACTAGACAAAGTAAATCTTAAATATGCTTGAAGAGCTAAAGGAAACCATGGACAAAGAGCCAAAGAAAACCAGGAGAATAATGTCTCAAACAAATACAGAATATGATCAAAGATGATAAAAACTGCAAAAATAAGCCAAACAAATCCTGGGGCCAAAAAGTATAATAATTGAAATGGAAGCCCTGGCACAGTGGCTCTCACCTGTAATCCTAGCACTCTGGGAGGCCGAGGCAGGAGGATCGCTCAAGGTCAGAAGTTCGAAACCAGCCTGAGCAAGAGCAAGACCCTGTCTCTACTAAAAATAGAAAGAAATTAATTTGCCAACTAGAAATATATATAGAAAAACTAAAAATATATATAGAACAAATTAGCCAGGCATGGTAGCGCATGCCCGTAGTCCCAGCTACTCAGGAGGCTGAGACAGAAGGATTGCTTGAGCCCAGGAGTTTGAGGTTGCTGTCAGCTAGGCTGACGCCATGGCACTCTAGCCTGAGCAACACAGTGAGACTCTGTCTCAAAAAAAAAAAAAAGAAAAGAAAAAGAAAAAAGAAACAGAAAATTCACTTGAAACCACAGTTGAGCAAGCAGAAGAAAAAATCTGTGAAGCCAGGTACGCTGGCTCACACCTGTAATCCTAGCACTCTGGGAGGCCAACGCGGGAGGATTGCTTGAGGTCAGGAATTCAAGAGCAGCCTGAGCAAGAGCGAGACCCTGTCTCTACTAAAAATAGAAAGAAATTAGCCAGACAATTAAAAATATATATAGAAAAAATTAGTCAGGCATGAAGGCCTGTGTAGTCCCAGCTACTTAGAAGGCTGAGGCAGAAGGATCACCTGAGCCCAGGAGTTTAAGGTTGCTGTGAGCTAGGCTGACGCCACGGCACTCTAGCCTGGGCAACAGAGCAAGACTCTGTCTCAAAAAAAAAAAAAAAAAAAAAAATATATATATATATACACACACACACACATATAAAAAATCTGTGGACTTGACAATAGGTTAGTTGAAATTGCCCAGTCTAAGGAGCAGAAAGAAAAAGGAAAGATGAAAAATGAAAAGACCTTAAGAGACCTATGGGGTACTAAGCATACCAACTTATAGATAAAAAGAGTCCCAAAAAGAAAGGAGAGGTATAGAAATGGGCAAAAATAATAGTTGAAGAAATATTTGCTGAAAGCTTCCAAAGTATGATAAAAAAAAAAAAACATGAATGTATACATTCAAAAAGTTAAATTAGCTCCAAGAAGGATATTCACAGAGATCCACACCAAGACACATTATAATCAAACTGCTGAAAGACAAGAATCTTGAAAGCAGCAAAAGAGAAGCAACACATCACATATAAGGAATCTTCAATAAGATTAACAATCAAATTATCATCAGAAACCACAAAGGCAAGAAGGGAATGAGATGACATATTTAAAGTGCTAAAAAGAAAAACAAAACAACAAAGAAACACTGCCAACTAAGAATTCTATATCTGGTAAAATTATTCTTCAAAACTGAAAAAAAGAAATTAAAAAAAAGTAATAATAAACCAAGTCAAATAAAAGCAAAGGAATTTCACTGTCATTAGACCTGCCCTACAAGAAATGCTAAAGAGAGTCCTTCAGGCTGAAATGAAAGAACACTAAACAGGGCTGGGCTCCGTGGCTCAAGCCTGTAATCCTAGCACACTGGGAGGCCAAGGCAGGAGGATTGTTTGAGCTCAGGAGTTTGAGACCAGCCTGAGCAAGAGCAAGACCCCGTCTCTACTAAAAAAAAATAGAAATTAGCTAGACAACTAAAAACATACAGAAAAAATTAGCCAGGCATGGTGGCACATACCTGTAGTCCCAGCTACTCAGGAGGCTGAGGCAGGAGGTTTGCTTGAGCCCAGGAGTTTGAGGTTGCTGTGAGCTAGGCTCACGCCACAGCACTCTAGCCTGGACAACAGCATGAGACTCTGTCTCAAAAAAAAAGAAGAACACTAAACAGTAAGTCAAAGCCATATAAAGAAATAAAGAACTTGAGTAAAGATAACTACATAGGTAAATATAAAAGCCAATGTTAGCCAGGCACAGTGGCAGATGTCTGCAGTCCCAGCCTCTTGGGAGGCTGAGGTAAGAGGATCACTTGAGCCCAAGAGTTTGGGCCAGCCTGGGCAACACAGAAAAACCTAAACTCAAAAAAAAAAAAGCCAATGTTAATGTATTTAGGTATGTAGTTCCTCATTGTGTTTCCTATACGATTAAAGACAAATGTATAAAATAATTACAAATATATTTTAATGGGCACACATGTATAAAGATATAATCTATAACAATAACATAAAGGAGGAAAATGGACTTGTATAGAAGTAGAGTTTTTGTATGTTATTGAAGCTAAGTTGGCATCAATTTAAACCAGACTCTTATAAATTTAGGATATTAATTGTAATACCCATAATAACCACTAAGAAAATATCTACAAATTATGCACAAAAGGAAATAGGGAACAAAATCAAAGTGATGCACAATAAAAACTCAAACACAAAAGAAAATAATGGAGAGAATGAGGAATGAAAAAGTATAAGTCATATTTAACAAAACACAATAAACCAAAAGCAGTGCTCAGAGGGAAATTGATAGCTGTAAATTGCCTACATTAAAAAAGATCTCAAATCAATAACCTAACTTTATACCTTAAAGAACTAGAAAAAGAACAAGCTAAAACCAAAGCTAACAGAAGGAAGGAAATAAGCTAAAGGTGGAAAATAACAAAACAGAGAATAAAAAGAAAGCAATAAATAGAGTCAATAAGACTAAAATTTAGTTCTTTGAAAAAAATCAACAAACTTGACAAACTTTACCTACACTAAAAATAGGAGAAGATTCAAATAACTAAAATCAGAAATGAAAATGTGGAATTACTACTAACCTTACATTAATAAAAACAATTATAAGAGAATACTATAAATAAACGTATACCAACGAATTAGATAACCTGGAAGAAATAAGCAAATTCCTTAAAAACATCCAAGTTACCTAAATGGACTCAAAAGAAATAGAAAATCTGAACAGATCTATAAAAAAAAGAAGAGATTGAAAAAAAAGGAGAGATTGAATCGATAACCAAAATATTTCCCAAAAGAGAAAAAAGCCCAGGACCAGATGGCTTCTCTGTTGAATTTTATGAAGCATTTGAAGAAGAATTAATACCAATCGTCTTCAAACTCTTCCAAAAAATAAAAGAGTTGGAAAACTTTTAACTCATTCTATGGCACAAGTACTACTGTAATACTAAAGCCAGACAGAATTACCACAAGAATATTAAAAACTAACATCCTTTACAAATGTAGATACAAAACTCCTCAACAAACTACAAGCTAACCAAATTTAACATTTTTAAAGGATTATACACCATGACCAAGTGGAATTTAGCACATGAATTCAAGAGTGGTTCAAGAAACAGAAATCAATCAAAAAGGCAGAAATAAAAAAGCATATGACAAAATCTAGCGCCTTTTCATGATAAAAACACTCAGAAAACTAGCAGTTGAAGGAACTTCCTCAACATGTTAAAAGACATTTATGAAAAACCCATAAGCAACATCATACTCAATGGTGAAAGACTCAAAGCTTTCTCACCAAGACCAAGAACAAGACAAGGAATCCTGTTTCCACCACAGCTACTCAACATAAAAGCCACCTAAATTGAAAAGGAAGTAAAACTATCTTGATTTACAGTTGACATAATCCTGTGTATAGAAAATTCCAAAGAATCCTACTAGAAAAAAAATCCTAGTAAAAAGAATCCTACTAAAGTCAATAAACAAATTCAACAAAGTTCAGGGTACAAGATCAACCAAAAAAATTAGTTGTGTTTCTAAACACTAGCAATGAACAATCCATAAATGAAATTAAGAAAACAATTCCATTTACAATAACCTCCAAAAGAATAAAATACCTAGGGATAAATTTAACCAGGGAGGTGAAAGATTGGTACACAGAAAACTAAGAAACATTGCTGAAAGAAATTAAAGACTTAAGTAAATGTAAAGACAGTCAATGTTCATGAATCAGAAGATTTAAAATTGTTAAGATGGCAATACTACCCAAAACAACATACAAATTTAATGCAATTCCCATCATAATTTTTTGCAGAAATGGAAAAGGCAATCCTCAAATTCATATGAAATTGCAAGGAGCCTCAAATATCCAAAACAATCTTAAAAGAGAAGAACAAAGTTAATGGACCCTCACTCTCTGATTTCCAAACTTACTACAAAGCTACAGTAATCAAGACAGTGTACTAATGGAATAAGAACAGACAAATAGGCCGGGTGTGGTGGCTAACGCCTGTAATCCTAGCACTCTGGGAGGCCAAGGTAGGCGGATCATCTGAGCTCAGGAGTTCAAGACCAGCCTGAGTGAGAGCAAGACCCCGTCTCTACCAAAAAAACATAATATATATATATATATATAATATATATATATATTAGTTGGCCAGCTAATTTCTTATATATATATCATATATATCTTTTATATATATGTATATATACATATATAGATATATATGTATATATGTATATATGTGTATATATATATATAAAATTAGCCGGGCATGGTGGCACATGCCTGTAGTCCCAGCTACTCGGGAGGCTGAGGCAGGAGGATCGCTTGAGTCCAGGAGTTTGAGGTTGCTGTGAGCTAGGCTGATGCCACAGCACTCTAGCCTAGACAACAGCGTGAGACTCTGTCTCAAAAAAAAAAAAACAAAGAACACTAAACAGTAAGTCAAAGCCATATAAAGAAATAAAGAACTTGAGTAAAGATAACTACATAGGTAGTTGCCCAAGCAAGAGGGTGAGACTCTGTCTCAAAAAAAAAAAAAGACAAATATAGATCAATGGAATAGAATTAGAGTCTAGAAATAAACCCACATATCTATAACCAATTTATTTTCAACAAAGGTACCAAGACTATTCAATTGAGGAAAGACTAGTATCTTCAATAAATGGTACTGGGATAACCAAATATCCACAACCAAAAGAATGAAGTCGGACCACTACCTCAAAAAAAATTAACTGCAATTGATTAACTGCCTAAATATTACAACTAAAACTACAAAACTCTTAAAAACTGGGCAAAAGATTTGAACAGTTGTTTGTCCAAAGACAAACAAATGGCCAAGAAGCATACAAAAGATTCATTCATTAGGGAAATGCAAATTAAAATCACAATGAGATAACACTTCATCCCTACTACAATGGCTAAAATCAAAAAAATTAAGAATAACAAGAATTGGTAAGAAATTGGAACCCTGTATATTGCTGGTGGGGATGTAAAATGATGCAGTATCCACTGTGGAAATTAGTTCGGCATTTCATCAAAAAGTTAAACATAGAATTACATGTGATCCATAAATTCCACTCCTCTGTATAAACCCAAAAGAACTAAAAACATGTAATCAAACAAGTATTTGTACACAAATGTTCATAACAGCACTATTCACAATAGCTAAATAATGGAAAACCCCAACTGTCCATAAGCTGATGAATGGATAAACAAACTGTGGTATAGCCATATAACAGAATTTTACTCAAACATAAAAAAGAAGTACCAATACATGCTACAACATGGAAAAACCTAAAAAAAAAATTATGTTAAGTGAAAGAAGCCAGTCACAAAGGACCACATATTTATGATCCCATTTATATAAAATATCCAGAATAGGTAAATCCATAGAGATAGAAAACAGATTGGTGGTTGCCAGGGGTGGGGGAAAGGGAGAAATAGGAAGTGACTCTTTAATAGGTAAAGGTTTTCTTTTGGGGTGATGAAAATGTTTTGGAACCAGACAGAACCACAACAATATAAATGTACTAAATGTCACTGAATTGTATATTTAAAATGGTTAATTTTATGTTATATGAATTTTACCTAAATATAGAAAAATGAATATCCTCAAGCAAATGGAACAAATATACACTGCTGGTATGAATATAAATTGGTACAAACATTTTGGAAAATAATTTGACATTATTAGCAAAGTTGATAATGAATATATCCTATTTCAACTCTATTATTTTTTTTGTTTTTCTTTGAGACAGAGTCTTGCTCTGTCACCCTGCCTAAAGTGCAGTGGTGTCCTCAAAGCTAACTGCAACCTCAAACTTGGGGGCTCAAGCAATCCTTCTACCTTGGCCTCCTGAGCAGCTGGGACTACAGGCATGTGCCACCACACCCAGCTAATTTTTTCTATTTTTGTGGAGACAGGGTCTCACTCTTGCTCAGGCTGGTCACAAACTCCTGGCCTCAAGCGATCCTGGATCCTCCCCCCTCAGCCTCTGAGAGTGCTAGGATTACAGACTTAAGCCACTGAGCCTGGCCTTCCCTCTTTTTTCTAAGCCCCATTATTACCCCACTACAAGTATACATCATCACTGATCTACAGAAGTGTCCTGACTAGTATATTTGTTCCAACAGTTTCCAGAGTGAGCTATGTAAAAAATCTGATATCATTCCCTTGTTTAAACCAAAGTACAGAATGAAGACCCTACTCCCTGCCTCATCTCCTGTCTCCTTACTTCTTAGTGATCTAGCTTGTATTATAAATGATCTAGCTTGTATTTATCCACAAGTATCACTCTATTTCTCACCAGAAAGTATTTGTTTTGTGTCTCTGATGTCTTATTTGTATTACTGACACATACCAACTCCTCAATATGTTCTTGAAGAAATAAACAGATAAAGTATCAGCAATAGCTGCAATTTATTAAACATCTATCATATACCAGGTACCCCATTATGTATTATACAGTCACCTCTAATTCTCACAACTCTGAAAACTAGGTAATAGTGGCCTTACATTAGGTAAGAGAAAACTAAGGCTCAGGAAAAATTAGGTTAACTTGCCAAGATTACAAATCAATTTTAAGTAGCAGTTCAGAAGTAGGACTCTCCAAAATCAGTATTGTTCTATATCAAGCTGCCTCCCAAACTATATCTCTCCAAATATCAACACATTATTATTTATAAACTACCTGCCCCAAAGTGAACATCAATTAGAATTGTCTGCCTCTGATTATGTTAAAATGTGTCAAACTATTTTAGGACTACTACTCTAGTTCCCAAAACATAAAAGTGAAAAAGAATTAATAATTATTAAAAGCCAAATCACCCCCCAAAAACAATACCTGTCAATCATTTGTCTAAATTGGAAAGAAGAGTGTTTTATTTTGTATAACAAGTTTGAAAATCACCTTATTCCGCCTTAATATTTCATATAACAGCCACTTTAGTTTGCTTGAGAATAAAATGAAAAACACACTCTACTTATCATAGACATGTAACTGCCCTCAGGAGGCAGATGACACAGAAAGTTTCCCTTGGAATTAGGCAGTACCTGCTTCATTTGTACTAAAAGGTTAATATTTAATTTTTCATGTATCTACCACCTATCCCCTGTTATAACACACATTATACAAGCATATACAACATGAACTCAATATCACACTAGGGCCCCATTGGTTATCCAGACTGCCAAGATGATAACCTCTCACCCTTATACTCCTCTCCCCAAAATAAAACACTCCCCAAGGAATTAAGACTCAACAGGATTACAAGTTGAAATCATTAAGAATGTAAAGGCTAAATAATGTTAACAGAGCCTTAAACATCAAATGGAAAGGAAGAAAAGTAGATAAAAAAGGAGAAAAGAAAATTAGCAAATATTCAGTACCTACTACATACCACTCACTGTACTAGATATTTTTACACAAATTGTTTCATTTAACAGTATTTCATTAATGTTACTTGAATAACTGAGAAAAATTTGATTTTACATCCCAATTTTCCTAAAATTAGTCCTGAGGAGGGTAACATGTAAGGAGAGTAACCTTACTTCTTGTTTTTCTATTATTTGTACCATTTTAATAAGATTTTTATATTAATTTTTGACAAGCCATGAAATTTTATATTTTCACCATGACCAACCCATGAAATTTCCCAAGTATGTACATGATACATACCAGGTCATAGTTATAATGTCTGCTCTCCATTTTAGCTAAATAACCATTGAAACTTCTCCCTTTGGACAGAATAAAAAATCTGCCTATAATTAAAGCAGGAATTGTTAACTACAAGCAGTTAAAGTTTACAGCATTGTTTGACAGTTGCAAAGATAAGCCCGTAAAAAGCCTGAGATGTTGTGTCTACCTGTACTTCCCACACATTTGAACAATAGTGTGATATCTCTTAGCATCATAAAATCAATCTCAGATTAGGTAATGAAATATGCACCAGCCTTTTCCCAGAACCTCTGACAAATCACACACAATCTTAAATCTTCATAAATCACGATTAAAGACAAGTATATCATCACCAACACATATATCTTCCCAAGCCTGACCCAGAGACTAATGAGAAAAGGCCTAGACTATCTCATCTGATTAATTAATTCAAAATGTCTGCTGTTATTCAAATGTGAGGCTGGTATTATTTGAATAACACTTGACAGCAGCGCCTGAAGATATCATTTCTGATTTGTGAAGCTGCTGCTGCATAACTGATGATAGTTTATGAAAATGTTCCAATGAAGCTGCTTTTCTTGGCACAACTGTGAAAGATTTGCCAAAGAGGTGGTTCTTTTTTTGTCAGTAGTTGATATTGCTAATGTTGTCAAATATTTCCAAAATACATAGCCTCTGGAGTCTTTTTTCCTTAAATATTACAATAGCAGCACTCGGCTTTCCAAGTTTGATTTGCCTGAACACAAACTGCATCACAGAAGCCCTCTCTCCTATGTAAGGACCTAAATAGTAGCTACTCAGGATTCACCTAGTCCCTCCCACTAGCATTTTTTTTTAATAAAAAAGGACCTTGACACTGTGTCAGACTGAGTAAGAGCCTGAGTCTGAAGGACATTTTTTCCTTCCTGAATAGTATTCCTCTCTTCTAGAATGTCCAAGAAAGATTAAAAATAGTTAACCCTTTGCACGTGGATGTCAAGTGTGACTCGATATGGTTAGCAAAAATTATAGAGATTAAAATTACTCTTTGAATGTATCAATAATTTGAAATACAAAAAAATCCAAATAAATAAGTTTGTATGAAAAGAAACTCCAGTTTTTTATTCTACTGCCACGCTTTGTAAAATCTGGAGTATTTAAAAAATTAAATCCCGAGTAGAATAAAAAAATCGAGAAAAAAGCAAGCAAGTGCAAAGGGTTAAAGGTAATATAATAAGATTTTCTTCACTGAATAATGAAAACAAATATTTTTTAAAACCTAAATACTATTTTCCCTTTCGAAAAATATTATAGCTTTCTGATCAAATTGTAATTAATGGAGCTAAGAGAACCTCAGAATCAATATCATGATCCACTTTTTACTTTGGAGATTTTTTTCAATAGTTCATACTGTACATAGCAATATAAGAGCATATCATTGGCAGATTCTTCAATTTACAGGCTTTAGTGTTATTTTTAAACTCAAATTTTCCTTCTCTGCTATTCTAGTAAAGGACATAAAGACTCCAAATTCACAGATATGTTAAATACCCTGCAACCTGCATCCCCCATCATCCAAATTTCTTCTTCCCTGCCACTTCAAATTCACTTGTTTCTGGAAGCCTTCTCTGTTTACACTCTCCCTCCATTTCGTCTTCTATACATTCATTTTTCAATTGCAAAAATAACATTAATGCTTAGCCTATGTGATGACAACAAGCACAAATTATATTTAACCAGCTTAAAAAATAAATTTTCTTAAATAATGGTTAATAGCTGATTAGTAATCAATTTACTTGGCAAAAAAGTCAAAGCATCATAGAATACTAAGCTGAATGAAACCTTGGAAATCTCCTAGTCCAACTCCTTATTTTGAAAATAATCACTCTGTGATTTGCCCAGGAACCTTGTACTAGTCCTGTGTGGAAAATTGTGAACCATCAAATGGGCATCTGTTAATCTGTCCTTTTTTTCTCTTATGTGTGCAGCCAAGACTGAATACAGGATACACTTTCTCAGGGCAAACTGAATAGAGGATACACATTCTAAGGGCAAAAGCTGTTTTAACGTTGAAGAAAACATTCTGAATAACAGAACATCATACTTGCATAGGCACTAACCAAATATCCCTAGAGGATCGCAATAATGATTTGAGGATATATTCTGTTGCCTTTAGGATCAGCATACTAAAAACCTGTTTCTTTTCAGATAATCTTTTTATATAGATATTATAGATGAAGATAAGATAATGTTCTCAGAGCAAGTTATATTATATATGGATTTCACTTTACACAGACTTGCAGTTCTAAAAAGGTGGTCCGTGGTCCCCTGGCAGTCCTTGAGATCCTTTCAGGAGTCCACAAAGTCAAAATTACTTTTATAATACGAAGATTATTGGCCTTCTTACTGTATTGACATTTACACTAATGGTGCACAAACTAAAAGTGGGTAAAACTGCTGCTGCCTTAGCACAAAGCAACACAGTGGCACCACACTGTATTAACAGTCAATGTATTATTTACCACCAGGCACTTCAGTCTAAAAAATGGGCCGGGAGCCTTGACGAAAAATAAAAATTATTAATTTATTACACCTTGACTACACATCTTTTTAATACTCTGTAACAACAAAACACTTAGGTTGCATACCAAATATGAGAAAAGCACCTGGACAACTGTGAGTTGCAAGCTGAACTAGCTGCTTAAAAAAAAAAAAAAAAAAAACAGTGACTGACAAACTATAATTATTTCAGCTTAGATATTTTGGCAGACATTTTTCAAAAGGGAACCAAGTAAACCTGTTACTTCAAGGAAAACAAATGACAGTTTCGGTACCATGATAAAAATTTAAGTTTTCAAGCAAAAATTAGAATTTGGAACATTTGTCTACCACTGTGAGCATGACAGCTTCCCAGTACTTAAGAACTTTTCTTTTGGCCTGGCACAGTGGCTCACGCCTGTAATCCTAGCACTCTGGGAGGCCGAGGCGGGTGAATTACTCAGGTCAGGAGTTCGAAACCAGCCTGAGCAAGAGTGAGATCCCGTCTCAAGTAAAAGTAGTAGGAAATTAATTGGCCAACTAAAAATATATAGAAAAAATTAGCCAGGCATGGTGGCACATGCCTATAGTCCCAGCTACTCGGGAGGCTGACGCAGGAGGATCACTTGAGCCCAGGAGTTTGAAGTTGCTGTGAGCCAGACTGACGCCACGGCACTCTAGCCCAGGACAAGAGTCTCAAAAAAAAAAAAAAAAAAAAAAAAAAAAAAAGAACTTTTCTTTTGGGTTTGGTGGTAATTTTTATTTTGTAAGAGACAAGGTCTTGCTCTGTCAAACAGGCTAGAGTACAGTGCTACCATCCCAGCTCATTGCAACCTTGAACTCCTAGGCTCAAGCAATCACCCCTACCTCAACCTCCTGATTAGCTAGGACTACAGGTGTACACCACCACATCTGGCTAATAATTTTTAACTTTTTATTTTTTTGTAGAGGCAGCGGTCTCACTATGTTGCCCAGTCTGGTCTCAAACTCCTGGCCTCATGCAAACCTCCTACCTCAGCCTCCCAAAACATCGGAATTACAAGTGTGAGCTACCATGCTCAGCCGTAATATTAACAAACGTAAATTTCTAATACAGTATAATGAAATGTGTTAACATTTGAAAGATACAAGTAACCAGTGAACCATTATTTTCCAAATGACCAAGACATGATGTTACAAAATCACCTTATGGGTAGTAGAAAAGCCACTCAAGTTGCAAACTAGACCAATAGATTTTAATGATTTAAAGATTTTAGATTTAAAGATTTTAATGAAACAGAATAGAAAAAGTTTACTGATACGACTTCAGATTCCACAACTGAACTAACCTTTAAGAAACTATCACTTGTCAAGTTTTAGCATAATATCAAAAAAGAGTATCCGCAACAATCTCTAAGTCTATTAAAATACTCTTCCCTTTTCCAATATATCTGTGTGAGGTCAGACATTTATTCGTATACATCACCCATATGACAACAGACCAAATGCAGAAGCAGATGTGAGGATTCCAGCTGTCTATTATTGAGCCTGACACAGATATTAATGCTAAGTTTATAATTTTTAAATGAATTAAACAAATACTTATTCAATGTTTTAATTTTTAGTACAGTAAATATTGATAGATATTAAACCCAAATAAACAAAAATTCTTTTAAGAGTATAAAGGGGTCCTGAGATCAAAAAATTTGAGAATCATTGACATAAATATTTTCTTCAAAAGTCTTCATATAGGAAAGTTTAACAAATTAAATCCACATTCTTAGCCAAAGAAATCATCTACTTATTATTATATGTACAAAGAAAGCATATTTTTAATTCTACCATGTAGCAAAAGTTAAATCCCTATAAAGCAACCCAAAACAAAAGAGTTGACCAAAAAGCAAACTCCCCCTGACAAGGAGCTTCTATAACCGAGGTTGTAAACAAATATCTTTTTGTATTAATAATTATTCTTACAAGGCAACATATGCTAATTGCCAAATAAATCATTCAACAATTCATATCACAAATTTCAGATTTCCCTCTTTTAACCTCCTTTCCTTTTTCTCCAATCCTATTAGGAGCTGAGTCTCATTGCTAGCCTGTTCCTACCTTTCAGGTTGCTTTTCTACTCCATTTTCCTGATTCTTTCCCCTCAACGCACTCAAACATTCACTAGACTAACACTGGTGCCCTGAGTGTTTATAGAACCACTGATTAGAAAGTAGATCCATTAGGCTTCCAAAAAGAAAGTGGACTGTAGTTACAAATTCCAGCAAAACTTGGTTTAAAAAAAAAAAGTTGGCCAAGCATGGTGGCTCATGCCTGTAATCCTAGCACTCTGGGAGGCCAAGGCGAGAAGATCATTTGAACTCAGGATTTTGAGACCTGCCTGAGCAAAAGGGAGACATCTGGCTCTACAAAAAATAGAAACAATTAGACATGGTAGTGCACACCTGTAGTCCCAGCTACTGGAGAGGCTGAGGCAGGAAGATCACTTGAGCCCAGGAGTATGAGGTTGCAATGAGCTATGATGACACCACTGCGCTGTAGCCAGAGTGACAGAGCAAAACTCCCTGGAGGGAGGCAGGGGAAGTCTACTTCTGTGAACCTGTTGTTAACCTGAGGTCTATGGTCTCCATGAGGGATCCATGAATAATGTTCAAGGTATCTATAAACTCGCTGAAATTGTATTCAAACTTTTATGAGTACATGCATTTTTCTAGAAGGTGGGCAGTGGATCCATTGTTTTCATCACTTCCACATAGGAAACTTTAACAAAAAAAAATTAAAGACTCCTGCTCTACAGCTACTTGGAGTACCACAAGTGTAGATTCCTGTGAATGACAGTCTGAACAGACTTATTACCTGTTAAGAAACTGCAGATATTTGAATTACAGGACTTTTTAAGAATAAGGACAAAATAGGAATAAAATATTCACCAGCCAAATAGTTGAGTTTTCCATGTCTTAATGATTTTCATGAAGCAAAATATGTGGCAATTAGCTTAATATTAGTAATAGCAATTGCAATTTAGACATATCTCAGCCACATAGCTACTGTCTAACTTACCACTTAACATTCATCAAATTCACTAGTCTTTTAGTACCTCAACTGAGAAATCCATGACTAAATTACTCCCAATGGCCTTCCTCTACAAATATTTGGGGTTTTGTTTTTAACTGTTTCAAATTGCTCTAAGGTTTCAGTTACCAGAGCAAGTGAATTCAAAATTTGAATTCCCAGGTCTTTCCACCTGATGAGCAACCGCAACAGATTAGTGTCCAATACAAAACAGGAAGTAAACAGTTCAACAATGATTGTAGTGCAGATAAGTTATATAACTAAAATTAAGTTTAAAAGAACAAAAAAGTACAGCACTTAAGTAAATGATACTCTATTCTGTATTTCCAATTATACTAAATTTTAAATTAGCATTCATTTCAATAACTGAAAATCATAATACTTTTTTATTTAAGTAATCTTAGATTAATTTTTGGACTAGTCAAATACACGAGACCAATCTGTCACCTTTGAAGATAATTAATTAATTTATCATTAACTTAAACAGGTATTTCTGTACCTTATAGACAGAAAACTCAGCTAAGAAACTGTACAGTCTAAAATGAATATAAATCAATCATTATGACAGAAGAACTTATTTGAGAGTCAAAATGAACAAAATATTCTGTGTCAGCAAAATGTCTCTTGTCAAAATCTACTCTTTAAGATTTCATTATAATGTACTAAAACAAATGTCCTTCCCAACTCTACAGAGAAACAAATCTTAAATCATCCAAATTCAAACCTACAATTGGAAACACACAAATATTTTCTAACTATGAAATAGACTGCTTATTACCACACTTAGTTTTAAAGTGAAAACCTTAAAGATGAATGTTCAACTTTAAGCATGTTATCAGTTTTCACCACTATTCTCTGTTTAGAATATTATTGTTGATAATAGTAATGACAGCAGTAATACATATAAATTACTTTTACAAATAATTTACATATAAATTACTTAAGATCCAGATAGGTAGCTATAGCAGTTTTCTTATATATAGTTACTATAATTAAGATAAATTTCTATTTAAAGGATTAGAAGAATGTAGTATCAGATTTAATGTTATTCAGCAGATACATATTAGATAATGTATGGAGAGGGCATGCATTTATTTAAAAATAAGTTTCTGAGCACATTCTGTGTGCTAAAAAATAGACAGATAGATAGTCCCTGCCCTCTAAGAACTTACAGTCCCTCACAGAATGAAAACTAAAAGAAAAATAGTTCTTCCATTCCTAAATGAATCCTTGTAACATACTACAACAGTATTAACGTAGGCCAATTTTATCCAGTGATGAACTTTAATGACTCAGAAAGTATCAAGATTAATAAATTATAATAGGAATAAGCTCTTCTAAGTAGAGATAAGTAAAATCTTCCATTATTCTCTCCATTCAATCATAATTTAATACTCCTCCCTTCATCTTATAACCCACACAAACACTACTCTTTTTCACATAGCTTGTTACCTCAATAATCAACTCTAGATTTATGACTTTGCACACTCCATGTGTTACCTCAAGGTTTAAAAATGAAAAAATAAGTAGTGTTAATTGGAAATGGCAGCACAAGACTCAAGTTTTAAAGATGAAACAAATTTTTCAGTTGTCTAAGAATTCCCTGTCAAAGATTTGCAATATAAATAACACACTAAAAATAAACAGACTTAAGTGCAAGGAGAAAAAAAAGTATTTCCCTTCAACTAGTTTCTTACCCTTAATGTGTAATCTCAGGTGGCCCATGACTATACTATCAGATATCAGGGAAAGTGTAATGTTCCAATTTTTATAAGAACTGATTTCTTTAAAATAAAAATAATGTTAACGAATGCCATTAACAAGAACCTGTGACCAAAATCAAATAATCTGCTTCTGGAGCCTCAATAAAAAAGGTAAGGCCGGGCGCGGTGGCTCACGCCTGTAATCCTAGCACTCTGGGAGGCCGAGGCGGGTGGATTGCTCGAGGTCAGGAGTTCAAAAACCAGCCTGAACAAGAGCGAGACCCCGTCTCTACTATAAATAGAAAGAAAATTAATTGGCCAACTAATACATACAGAAAAAATTAGCCGGGCATGGTGGCACATGCCTGTAGTCCCAGCTACTCGGGAGGCTGAGGCAGTAGGATCGCTTGAGCCCAGGAGTCTGAGGTTGCTGTGAGCTAGGCTGCCGCCATGGCACTCACTCTAGCCTGGGCAACAAAGTGAGACTCTGTCTCAAAAAAAAAAAAAAAAAAAAGGTAAGTAAAGGATTATCAAATTAGAAATAAGGTTGTTTTATTTTAATTTTATTGACTGGATCTTTTAGATGTTTAAAAACTCTGCAACCATCACAGAAGACATCAAGGATTCCATGTCTACAAAAGTAGGCAAGTATAATAGACTATCTAGACATATCAGTGCAAAGAGAGGAACAGTGACTTTTCTGCATTTCTCTTTGAACTATAATTATATCCCAATATATAAAGTTCTAAAAATAAAATATAAGAACAGGTTTAAATTTACCATAACTATCCCTGGAAAACAAACCTTTGCAAATAATCAGCAAAGGCAACTCTAAGCAATGATCTAAAACTCCAATATCCTAAAGTTCCAAGGACCATTTCAGATCTTAAAATAAAAGCTTTGCCTAAGAAAAATGTACAGTGTATTTCTAACTAAAAATTGAAAATTTCTGCAATACAATATTTTTCTTATAACATGTAGATCCCCCAAAAGACGATAAACTCTTTATTCTTGCTTTGTGCCTTAAGACATAATCTGCTTTTATCCTTTAGCAAAATATGAACCAGCTACCAGGCTGACAATGCCAAGAACCATGACAAAATGGATTATTAATGAGAAACTGAACTCCAGAACTCTATTAATTTATGTCTTCCTGTCGGATCCAAAAGATATATCAGCCTTCTCACTCAAAAGAAAAAAATGCCAACACTGTACTTTGTTTTAAAGTTCTCCACAGATGAAGAATTCATTATCCAAAGTACAGTTCTGTTATTTCAGGCTTTCTTGTAGAATAAAGAATCTTTATCAAATGGCTAAGAAAGCTGCTGACAAGTGCAAGTACCTTGCAAAATATATTTACGTCAAACATTCTCTGAGAAAAACCTGGGGGAGGGGCAGGAAAAAGGTGAAAGCCTATGCAACATTCCTGTCCCCACCCTGTCCTAGCAGTCTTTAGAAAACTAAACCTTTCTGATTCCAGTTATAAAGTAGTAAGCAGCATTAATACAACTTCATGTTTGTGGGGTTTTAAAATTCCTAATTACACTAATTATTCTGACATGAGGGGAAATGATCTAACAAGTGAAGAGAAGAATGTGATTTCTTTATGCATAAACAACGTTTAAGTGACATAAAATATCCTTTTAAGCTTCCATAAAAAAAATCTATCTAATCTATGCTTATCATAATATTTATGAAATAAAAAAATCAGAGAGGAAAAATTGCTATAATGTACTCTGTGTGACCTCTGCTTTCTACAGAGAACGAAAACAGCCTTTTGCTTTTCAATCCCCATCAAAGTGGAGTAAAAGGAGGGACAGCGTTCCCGTGCTCACTGCCATTAATCATTGCTTTCTTCAAGCAAGTGCGTATTAATTTCTGTCATCCCAAACATCATCGAGTATTGTTACAGCACCGTTCACTCCTCATTCACCACCAGTTGTTACCAGTTTCCCTACACTGAGCAGAGACAGGGTGAATCGTGTGGATTTCAGTGTTAGAGGCCTTTATCCCTGGGGTGCTGACACCAATTAAGCCATTTCAAGAAGAAATGAGAACAGGCCCAACCCTTGCATGTAACAAGAGCCTGCACCTAGCTTTGGCAGGTTGCCATTTTCTCTGGCTTCACACTATAGAAATACTCTTCTCCACATCCTTTGAATGATTCAAGCTGTTTACATGTAATCGGCAACAATATCTTTTTGTTCATTTCTGCAGGTTCAAACTTAATGCCCAACATAGCCTCACACAAAAGACTTTGATAATCTAGAGGCTAATCCAGAAAGATGAATGCTATTATTACAGAATCATTAAATTTGGGTTAGGAAATAAAAGCATATATTCCCTTTAATCCTGTGACAATTTTTTTTTAAAAAAGAAGGGCATTTCAAAGCAAAATTGGACTGCAAAAGCTATTGCTTTTCTCAAACTGGGCTAATTGAAGATAAAATATTTTATTCCATTGGCTCAATTTCAGGTACTATATTTGCTGAGAGACTTCATATACACAGGAATATAAACCAGATACTTCTAGTATAAATGGCACAGTTTGTGTCCAGTTTAAAGAAGGTTATTGCCAACACCATATTGACATTTGCTTTCTTTCCGAGTCTTTGGTCAGGCACCAAAGGCTATGCTTTGTAAAAGGTTACCTCTAAGTCCAAAAAAAAAAAAAAAAAAAAAAAAAAACTGCTCAAGTGAGTTTAATTAATATTATTTTTGCATCACTAAATACAGAGATCCATCAAACTCTTTCACAATATTGTTGATTTTTTTGACCGCTTTAGATCTAATCATTCTCCTTGTTTTAGACATTTACATCTGCTTTTAAGTTTTTATGGTTGCCTGTTGGCAGGCAGCAAAGTGGAGCTGTCGATGCTACTGCAGAATAATGCAAGGTTTGTTATGAATTAAATATTAGAAACCTTAACACAGCGGCCAATAAGAATTATTTGCCTTATTAAAGCAGCAGAAGACGCTGATTAAATTTTCATTGCATTGCAGTCTTTTTCCCATTTCTGCTTTCAATTCATCATTCTAATGTATGAAAGGCTCGCCGAATAATGGCAGGGGGACTTAATTTCTAGAATGCAAATATAGCAAAGAAAATACCATAAATACCCTCCCAGAAAACATTAAACAGTCAGTTCTAATTAAGTGAATACTAACTAAGTAAATATTCTCTTAAAGGGAAAAAAATAACTCAAATGTCAAGAATTCGAGAAGGAAAGCACAATTACCTATATTACAAACATATACAGATACACATTGTGGGTGGACTGTATTTTTTTGGAAACTACACTTTTTGCAATCAACTCCTTCCAAGGCCTTAGAGCACTTTTAAGAAAAGGAATACAGTCATGATTGTACTCAGCTTTGCACAGTTTCTGGAAATTTAGTATTTTTTACAAGAAAAAAATGACAAGAAGGGTAATAAAACAATGTGCGTAAAGTAGCGCTCAGCCAGAATAGCAACTAGCATTTCTAAATTCCTACATTATGTTTTAAATTTACAACATTTACTATTGCAAATATATTTAGGGAATAAACTGCCCCTGCAAAAATACTGTAATCGTATGTCCTATACTGAAGGTTGTTCACATTTCTGCCTTAATGTGAGGAAGAAAATGAACTTCAAGTATCCATTTCCCCTAGAGAAAATCTCTTCCTTGAAACTCTGCAACTAATGAAATGGGGATCTATAAATAGCAGCATCATTACCATGAGAGCCTCTGCTCGGTACCAGTCTCTGCAGCTGACCCTCTTCATACTAATAACTACCAGACTTCAGTCTCATTCCTCTATAAGGTGATCAATATTGGGACAGTTAAAAATGTGATGGAAATTTAACCTACAGAAATGGTATTTACTTAATAAGTTTCCTAAAAACATACAGTGCTACTTGTACTTAGTATCTTTCTGCTCAGATTATACTGGAAATGTGGGAGTTTTTTGGTTATTGTTTTGGCTTTTAAAATTATTATTATTATTATTATTAACTGAGATGAGTGGGGCTCCATAGATTTTTCTCTGATGTTACAGAGACGTGCATCATGACAAGACAAAAGCCATAATACACCTGAAATGTTCCCTGCTGAATCTCTCTCAATGAACCTCATTAAAATGGTTACTCTATTCCAAATATTATCCACTGAAGCATCACTGTGGCAAACTCTTGCTTGAATTGTTGAATACAGTGATGGATAAAAATCAGTGAGCACTTAATCAGTAAATGTAATGATTTGGAACGATGTTTTACTCTTATTCAAAATACAATATTTTCGAATGCGATAGATCACTCTAAAAAGTTAACCAATATTTAATATCACCACTGGCTGTAAATTAGACCATAATAAAGAATATAGCTAAAGGATCTAGCAAAAAAAAAAAGAAACTATTTATTAGATGTCTATAGAATACACTATTGCTATGTATAATTTATTGGCACTGAGATATTTATGTTGCACTTCATTAATGGTAAATATTCAGTTACATTTGCATCTCCTCCATATAAAGAGCTCAATTGTTCACTAATTTCATATCTCTTAAAATAAATATGATAAAACGTTCCAGTGGGTGGATGAGTTTAAAGCCTTTTATTCTCAGTGACAAAATTATTGATGACAACATATCATAAATGGCACTTCCTCCATATACACATGTCACAAGAAAATGTAAAATATTGGTACAGCTGCACATGTAGAACATTTACTTTTTAAATGAAAATATAACATTTCAACATTAAATACAATGTGGTTTAATCAAGAAAATATATGTGAATTCAAAGGTGACATCAAATTTCACACATGCTTAACTTCATATTCGGTGTACTATATTAGGTACTATATGCATGGAAAAATGTAATTAGCCTAATTTAAACACAAAAGGCATGGTTCATTTTGGCACAATCAGATGCACAATGTGCCATCACGCTTTGTTCACTAATGTTTATGTTTACCAAATTATTGTTACCAGTCAATTAAAACTATGAAATAGACCATAGAAATTTAAATATAATCAATTTAAAAAAAAAAGATTTTAAAAATATACTGCAGATAGAAGAAGTCTAGTAGTGGTATACAGTATCACAATATGCTACACTGAATATTGTTATTTTGTAAATTGCACAAGAAAAGTGAACTTGTCCACTGTATGCAACCCTTACATTGGATTCTTTTCCTCTTCTATGACTAAAAAGAAAAAAAACTAGGACTAAAATACAGAAACAGTACTTTCCTTCAATGAACATATGAAGCACAAAAGGGAATGATGTTTAAAAGAGTTAAATCATTAAAAAAAAAAAATCACATATGAAGCCCCAAGAACTGAAATTTATAATTTGATAAAAATAGGAAATTTGTGTCTCTTCTTTCTTCTAAGTGAAAAATATTGAGATGGGCTTTAAACTAGAAAGAAAACTTTCAGGGTTCTGAAATTCATGCACAAAATAATTTCTTTTGTGTTGCCATCCCATTTCCACGATCCCAATGCAGAACAAACTACGTGAAATAAACAGTTCGGATAGGTTAGAATAGGAGAGTTGTAGAGTTAAATACAGCAGATTTGTAAATGGCAGGATCCTCGTAGCAACTACGTGGTTCTTGCTCTGAGGCAACTGATGGAGCAGAGCTGCTCAGCGGCACTTGACAACAGCAGTGCTCCCACAATTGTAACCCTCAAATCCAATCAATCGTTGCTCTTTGCATTTCAAGCAGCTCCTGGCTGCCACTGCCTGAAGATAACTATTTTACCACCTCTGTCATGCCTAATTAACAAGTCAGATGTACAATTTAGAAATTTTGCAATTAACCTGCTAAAATATTGCTGGAGGATGCTAATTGTTATGCCAGTTGCCATAAAAGCTCATTTGCATAACTTATGTGTGAAAAACAATTATGAGCCGCGTTCACAGACGCGGTCCACAAACTGCTCCTAGCTACGGATGAGAGGGCCACAAAAACACTTAATTCATTGCCCACAAAATTATGTTCCCCCTTTTCTTAAACAGCATCTGTTTTGTGAAGCTATATTCATAGAAAATCCCCAAATCAACAATTAGAAGCATATGTAAATGTGCGATTACAGTTCTTTTTCTTTCATTGACAACTTCTCCTTTTTTGCTTGCATGAGGAGTAGGGGATGATATGATAAATGCCTCACTGTTCCAATTCCCTTGCACAACAAATAGGAAGTACATTTGGCAGTGCCAGTGAAACTGCCAGCCCACCAGCCAGGAGGAAGCCATTCTCCTCTGCTCTATCTAGTCACTGCAGCACTATCACTAGGGGCCACTTTCACAACAGAGAAGCTAAAGTCAATTGTTTCTTCAGTGAATAGGCTTCTGTTCTCCAGCATATATTTACTGAGGCATTTAGAGCAGATTTTTGCCATTAAACTGAAGTCTGTAAAACATGGTTGTCTACCAATATTTACACTAGGGCTGACCACAGCTCCACTACCACTCAGTGTCACTTTGGACCTGCTCACGTTTTTTTTTTTAAGCTCAGGTTTTGCCATCTTCTTTGAATCAACAATTTCCACTACTTTCTCTGCCCAAGCTGAGAGGTTCTGCCGCTACCTCTGGAGCAAAGACAGCCTGGGTTGCCATTCACTGTGGGACCAGGGACAAATTACTCAAGTTCTCAGCGTCAGCTTCCCTGTCGACAAATTGAGAATTAAAATACTTACCTTAGAGGACTGCTACAAGTTTAAGAAATAATGTCATCAGCATTATTTGATTTTTTTTCCCAAAAAATAGATCCTATTTTTACAATTTCAAAGTGTGAACTGTTTTTTTTTTAAAGAAATGCATGTAAAACACCCAGCACAATGCCTAGCACACAGATGCTGACCAGGAAATGATAGTGTTTATTGTTATCATTATTAAATGGATGTAATCTTCTGGAAGGGAGAGCTTTGGCTTTTCAGTCTGCTGTATTAAAGTTCAGCAAATTATAAATGCTTAAGGATGAAGAGGTTTAGAAATTCTATAGTTTGGCCATCAAGTCTACCATTTAACACTGAAAGGGAAAACTTTATGTGAACAACTTATCCTTTTTTCACATTAAGATGTTTGATGACTACTTTTTTATATTAGAAAAATGTTTATATTTCTAAAATAATTCACTCATGGAGTATCAAGCTAAATATAAACTTAAACTCCTAATTATCAAGTTAAAACAAAGCACTCATACTGATTAGAGTTCAGTTCTAGAAAACACTATTTAATAGATATCAAGCCAATATTTTATAAAATATTAGAAATTTAAAAGTAATAATAATCACAGTAATTAAAGCAGTCATAGGGCAAGTGTTGTGGCGTGCACCTGTAATTTCAGCTACCCAAGACACTAGGGCAGGAGGATAGCTTGAGACCAGCAGTTTAAGACTATGGGCAAAAAACAGTAAGCCTCTCTTCTCAATAAAAACAAACAAACAAAAAAAAGGTAGCCATTATGATAATCAGTCAAAAAAAGAAACCGAATGATGGTTTAATGTTAGAAACTATAACATTATTAGACTGATTACACTGAAATTAAAAAATATTCCCTTTATTGAACACAAAATACCATAACTGTAATACACTGACAGAATAGAATTTATGTTTACAGGGGCCATTGTTTCATTTTTAGGCATTCAGTTTCTATACCTGATCACAGTCAAAAGGTCAAGAACCCAGAAGTCTATAAGTTCCTAAGGATATCCTCAGTATCACATCACTGCTCTAACAAGTGGTAAGCAAAAGGAAATTCAGACAAGTCAAATACCCATACCCCATATGCAGTTAAAAGAATTTCCTTCATTTTTTTCTCTACTAATTCAAACAAAGAAATATGACGAGAAAAACTGGAGGGTTCTCACTTATTTGAATAACAAGTGAAAATCTAAAAATATCTTCACTGTATGTTATTACCAACTGTATCACTGAGTTTTATAGTGACAGCCCTGTGCTATAATTTCTGAGAAAACCTCTACATAAAGCTCCATAAACCCAACCATTCCTGTAATGTATCGCCTTATCTAGCACACAATCATTTCAAACACAACTTTTCATGTTAGTATAATTTGTTCAAAAATGGTAATAAATACATCCATGAACTCAGAGAAATCATTGCACAATCTACTGTAACTTGTTCTTACCAGTACTGACAGTTAATCCTAGACCCAACATCCAACATAAAAGAAAAATAAAATATTCCAATATTACTTGGTTTAATTAAAGATATTCATTATACACATACCTTTTAATGCACCAACACTCCCAATCAACATTATAAATAATCTGGACCAACTGCAGAGTAATGTCTGTGAACAATTATCGCAAAACTAAAACATGGATGGCTGTCAGTTGGTGGCAGAGTTCTTGCTTTCATAATAAATATAAAATCAATTTCCTGCTCTAGTTCCTATTCCAAGTTGAAAATGATATATCTGACTATGAATTCCAACTACCTTCATCCATAGTGTTTTTTTTTTTTAAAGAACAGTGGGAGGAGAAAAGAAAGAAAAAAGAAACTTCCAAGACCACCAAAATCAATTCTTCCTCATTTAAGGACAGTTGGATAGGAAAGTTAAGATGCAAATATAAGCTTGCCATTTCACTTATATATTTTTTTTAACGTAGAGATTTTCCCTGTATCAGATGCCATTCAAGTATAAGTCCTTCCCAATAATTCCTCTATAAATTCTTATTTGTAAGGCTTAGTACATCTGAAAACCTGTAGAAATCTTTCATTTAAATAATAATATGCAATTTCAAAAGCTTTTTGTTCCTATTTCAATCAAACATAACTTCATATGTTTTAAATGAAATTTTGCAAGTAATCAGAGACTAATAAGGATTCATTGATTTAACTAGTTCAGGGAGTCTGAGAAGAGAGAATTTAAAGTAACCAAGTATTTCATTTAGAAAATAACCGAATGTGTAGGTACACTAAGTCCTCTTCACAGAGAAATGTAATCAGGACTTTTGTCTCAGGAGAGACTCTCATCCTCCTCTCTGTGTGCACATTCCTAACTCCCATTAACATTAACAGGCACCACACATGCACACCGAGGAGATGCCAGCCTCTGTAGTATGCATGCATGGCAGCTGCGGTGACTAAATAATCCATATGGCTTTGAAGAGAAGTTACGGTTTATCAGGTCTAGAGACACAGTTACAGTAGTGGAATTCAAACACTAAAACTAAGCCCCAATATGAATGTCTTACCCAAACCCTCTCCCATCTAACCATACACAGGGATCATAATTAGGCCACTGTTTTGCTGCAATTCTTTCTCTATCAATGGTTTAGAGGTTGAAGTTCCATATTTGAGGGAACCTTAATCTTTTCATAGGCCCAGAGAAGTTCTGTCATACCACTCTTTCCCCACTGCCATCCCAGTATTCATTCATGCATTTCTCCCCAAAACATAGAAAGTATCACAAAGTAGCTTTGTAGAGAAAAATAAAAGGGTCTGGCAACCACAAAAGTCAAGCAAAATCAGAATCAAGTATGGAAACTCCATCTTCAACATGAAAATTAAATAATACAGTAATTTTACATATTAGATATATGCTGAAATACAAATTCCACAGGTTGTGTAAAGGACAGAGTTGAACCACTAATTGTAGCTGTTTCAGCTTTTATAGATTAAAGTCAGAATCTTAATGCTTAGTTACTATAGTCTCGGAAAGCCCAATTCAACAACTTCTTCCTTCCTTCCCTAGTGAATATCTTGTGAAGTTCTGTTTAGTTACACTGGTGCACAAACCCACACATAGAAGTTTACACTTCTAAAAAGAGTTGAGTGATAACAGTTCACTAGCCCCATGTTGCTGAAATTATGTTTTAGGAAAAAAAAGACTAGATGACACAAAATTCTTAATATATTTTTATACAGAGTACAATAAAAATTTCATATTTGGTATTTCCAATTAGTTCAATTATTATAATATTTAGAAAAATTCTGTAACATTACATTTAAATAATCATAGGAAGGAAAAAAAGAATCCACTAATGTTCTAGAAGCTTCTCTAGACCCTTCAATCAATTTTATTTATATGCAAAACCAAGAGAAACTAAAAAAAAAAAAAAAAAAAAAAAAACAAAGCTCCTCCTGATGCTAAAGCTCTCAATTTACTGACAGGCAAATGGCTTCATGCTGCCACTTAATCTCATTTCTTGCATAATGCCCTCTAATTAGCATATCAAAGTGAATTAATACTTCTAGGGCATTAGCAATGGGGAAATCTGCTCCAGGCTCACAATAGCAGTTAAGAGAGAGCCAAGAAATCCTCAAAAACACCACAAACCACTTTGCATTGCAAAACTGTTCAATTTATTTATCCTCTCTCTCTAAACACTTTTACCGCACACTGTTTTACTACTGTTCACCAAACAAAATGATAATTGCCAAAGTTACCAGCATCTGTAATGCCTGTTTAGAATCTTAATTTAGATTATGTTGCAGATAATTTCTATATGGAACCATTTGTTCTATTATAAATGTTAATATAGAGACAGTGGAAATGTTGACATTCTCAATTAGTTAATTTGAATTTGAGATAAAATTTTATGGGATTTTAAAATTTATGTATTTTTTAATGTAAAAAGCCACCTGCTGGACTCTGATGCTGAAGAAATATGCTTTGAAAACTGATGTATCACATAAAACAAAACAAACAACAAAAAACCACTTTGCCATAACATATATGGAGTTCCCCCCAAATAATGGTTTAAACATTGTGAGGAATCATCAGCATTAAAAGGATTATATAACAAGTCCTCATTAATATGATCACCAAAAAGTCATTTTTCAAACAGCTGAACATTTTAAAGCACTTCAACTGAAAGAAAACAAGAAATACAAAACTGAGAACAATTATTTTTATCCATAATTATTTTAATTATTTTCAGTACTAATCTGTTAATATTATGTAGATATAGCCATCTAAAAGAATGACATGCCAATTCAACTTAATACATTCTATCACACCACTTCTTTTTTGCTAGACACTTAAATTTAGTGCCAAACAAACTACAATTACCATTAAAAACTACAAACATATTATATTTATGGGATATATCTATGAAAAAACAATAAAGAAAGAATTCTGGTTGCAATTGTGCCTAAAAAAGGGATAATTAGAATCAAGTGTTGAAGATCAATGAAATTTATTTTCTAGTATGTTCTGAGTCTAGAAGTATAAAAAGATGGTATATTTTTTCAGTGGCTCATTCAAGCACTACTTATTAATTTATTTGCTAAATAACACTATCATCCAGAGGTAGCAACAATTTGTTTGCCTGATTAACTTCTATAACTTTGTAAAAAAAAATCTGATAGCCAGTTCTGAAAAAGTTTGACCAATTTATATAATTTATATAGTGATATAAATATATATACTATATGATATATAGTATATAATTTATATAATTATAAATACATAATTTATATATTTATACAGTGTAAATTATTTACCTTCTTCATACTCACAGAGTCAAATGGCCTACAGAAGTAAAGCAAATGCTTGAAAAGGTCAACATGGGGGGGGGCTACTGTGCGAACTTTGTTAGTCAGTTACTACCTAAATCATGCTGATCACACTGATAAATGGCCAAAACGCAAGCCTGCTGGGAAAAAAAAATAAAACATTATTCTCATAGTGTCAATATTGAACTAATCTAAAGATGTTCACACATACAAGAATAGGGGAAATAGTCTAAATCCTTATTTAACTTGATGTGTTAATGCTGATGTGTTAAGTATTTATTCTGAATAGATATCTCAAGAGTATAAAATAAAGTGATGACTGATTTAGGGTGTGGTTCATGAAATGCAGTTTCAATTCTTACAGCCCCACTTCTTATAATGTAATTTCATCCTATACCAAGCCACCATAAACTATCAAAATACAAATAAGCCAAATGAGATATTAATTTAATCTGCCACAGAAGTAGCCTTTTTCAAAATTTATAAATTGAAATCTAAAAATACAAGCAAAATTAATTAAAAGGAAAAGCATATAGTATGATAAATATACATAGGTATATTTTATGAAAGCCGATAAACCAGTGTGCTGTTTGGGGCGAGTAAGAGCCTTCTTTGCCAGTGTATTAATATACTTCTGATTTGGAATGAAATTATGTAAATTAATATAATAAAATAACATAGTAAAGTCCCAAATAAAATACCAAAACTACACAAGTCTGTAATAAAATGAGGTTCACTAAAACTGACGCACAAAAGAATTATTTGCACAGATCAAGTTAGTATTGACAAGAGGGTTCAATACATTTTTATTGGGAAGAAAAAGAAAATAAGGAATAGAGTTAGAAAACTACCCCACATTTTAAAGATAGTACCTACATGATACTTTAGATCTTTAGATAATGAAGTTCTAAACCAGTTTGGCAGTAAGATTTTTTTTCCAGTTTTTGTATAAATATATTGTACATATTATTTTATAAGGATGGGAGAGGAGAAATACCGAAAACTAGGAAAACACCACATTCTTACACATCCTACCTCAAAACCTACAAAAGCTCCAGTAAGACATACAAATCTACAATGGGAAAAAAAACTGATAAAACATCCTTAAACTGCTTTAAGGAAAATATATATATAAAGCAATATAATTTATGACTATCCCAAGATACATCAACTTTGTATTTTTCCTGTCTAATCATCTATTTCTAATGTAAATAGACCATACTATCTGTCTAAAATTAATATGAAATTTAAAACATTAAAGATCACTGAAATTTGCTTCAAAATAATTTTGGGAGGGTGAGAGTTAGAGAGAAAACAAGATTGGCCAATTGTTGCTAATTGTTGATTGTTGGGCAATCAGTTTGTGGGGGGGGGTTCAAAATTCTCTTCTCTCTACATATATTTATATTTAAAGTTGTCCATAATAAGGTTTTGAAAACTAGAAAATAACTTCATTAAAACACAAAGAAGAATTATGTATGGGATAGTATATTTGTTTTTAAAACATGGAATAAATAATAATTATTTTGGAAATAGTATAAGAGCAACTTAAAAGCATATGCAATAAATAATATAACATTTAGACTAATAAATACAATAATTTTCACCTTTCTTGTTTTAAATTTTCACTTGAAAAACAATTTGGTTTTTTTATATATTGACAGTAAACACAATTATATAGCACTACACAAAGAAAAATGTAACAAATTTTACACTGAAGCCTTAAAAAGAGAAAACAGAACAGAAAAAGAAGACTCCAGTGCATCTCTAAACCTGTAGGTTCAGAATTAAACAGAGAGGTGTTGACTGAGAGTACTGCCTTGTCCCTTTGAAAGCTAGTCACACTTACAGCAATAAAGATCAAAGGTTTAATCTCACATCATATACTAAATGCATATAAAAACTCATTTGCAAGCTACATTCTTGATCTAGTTTTGATATCTAAAATTCTTATGAATCTTTCTAGGGACCGTTCCTTTAGAAGTAAAGCATTTTTACTAGTCATTTTCTTCTTCTCCTTAAACATAAAAAATACTTCAACCAGCTCAACCAGCCAAGCAGGCCTTTCTCTTCCCCTGCGGACACCTCCTGCAGTAGAGAAGTTCATTAAGTTTTATGATCTCCCCAAGTCAGTCCTGCTTATAAGCCTCACAAAGGCTACAAATCTGGCAAACCATCATGTATGCCATTAGACATTACTAGTAAATGAACGCTATTTAGGGTTTGTGGTGGCAATAAATCAGAGTTTGGTTGGCAGCTATCAACATGGAGTGTTTTAACCTACCATTTAAAAAGGAAAAGGTTGTGTTGATTTTTTCTAATATATAACTTTTTTTTACAATATGATTCAGATTATATCTAAAATACTAGATTTTCATTAAAAAATGAATAATTTTTTTCTTAAAAAAGAACCACTTCCTTCTTTCAAACTCTCATAATTAGGGTGTTTGGCAAGAAGATAAATTTTTGAGGATGAAATATTTTACAAAGGAAAGCACTTCAGTCAAGATTACCATGGCCAAAACGGTGAGGGAACACACCAAAAGAAGTATGCAGATGAGCAGAACTCTTTGGTATCAAGGATATTTAATAAGAGATAGATGGTAAAATATGGCTTTAAAAATCCGGAGAAAAATCTTAACATACCAACGGTTATTTTACTGGTTGCTTCCTTAGTTTTAAATGAACAAGTATCTTGATTTTAAAACCTGTAACTTTTCAGTTGCTTTCGAAAGGCACAAAAACCACATTTCAACATTTCTTTCCCAAAATAACTATATAATAAATTTTACCAAAAAATATATTTTCAAAAAAAAGCATCTTATAGTAAAAGTATACTTTCCTTACCTCTAAACAAGAAAATAATATAATTGTAGTAGATTATCCATTTATATGTCAGAAGGGAAAAATACCTTTTCATATATGGTAAGGGGGAAAAACAGATGTTTTCCAAACTAAATCCTCCATGTGCATCAAAACTGGCAGTGTTCACTGACTGATCAGAAACCTCAAAATCTACTGGCAGATTTACAAATACATGGAATTTTTTTTTAATGATTTTGTCTTATTTCAGAGGAAAAGCACAACTGAAATAACATTATTCACTGAAGTGACAGTTCACCTCCAACCCCTCCATTATGCAGAATAGAGTCATCACACAATGTTCCAGTTTTCTATTCACAAATGACTAAGTAAACTTTCTCTAGATTATAAAGAATTAATTTTGGGGTACTATACTATTAGATTAAATAAAATGATTTAGAGAAAAAGCATTATGCAACACACAAATACTCTACAATGCTTATTTTAAGTTCATGTTTCTGAAGTGTAACTATGGAAGCAGATGGGGGGGGTGGGACATGGAATTTGCTGCCCAGCTTTCTTTGCTTTGGTAACAATAATGTCTACACAGCTGTTTTATTTGAAATTGAAGATTCTGAGTACCTCTCATTTTCAGACTGGTTTTGGAGGGTCAGGAGAAGCTATGGGTAGGAGGGGAGAAAAGAGAGGAGAGAAAGAGCTTCACCCCCATCAATCACTCAGTACTTAAATCTCATCCCTCTCCAGCTTAAAGAGGCTGGCAGGAAGATGCCTCTGCCCAGACAGCCGCCTTTACTCTTTGTCGGCTGTTGGCTTTTTACAAAAGAGATAACATACAAACTTGGATCCGCTGGCCAAAGCACAAAAAGAAGATTTAATTTACAAGTTATCACTGAAAGCCCCAGAAACAATTTCAAAATACAAAAATTTCTTTTGTCAGCTACCTCTTACTTCTTAAACAGCAATAGCCCTATCAAAGCTCTCCCTGCCAGTAATCCCAGACTCTGAAAAGACTTGTTTCTTTTTTGTAACTCACCTTTGACACGTGGTTGACTATACTTTCCTTTAGAATGGTGTAACTAAGTCCTGTGCAAATAAGCAACTAGAGGACTTATGCTTCCTAATTGAATTCTGCCTGCTGCTAAGTGTCTAAACATGAAAAGTAGTTTATTGGGCTTGGTTCTCAAGCTAGCTAGACCAAAACTTAAAAAATAGTAAAAAAATAAATACAAATCATGAGGAGGAGGTGAGAAGGGAGAAGTATCAAGCCCCTCTGCCTAGTAATATAAGGCTGTATAAAGTTGAATCAATCTTAATATTCACAACATAGTCAATACCCCAGTGCTTAGCTGTCAGCAGAAGCTGAAGTGGAGCCCTGATAGCAAGAAAATCCTTGGACATTAAGCAACATAATTTACTGAGTATTGCACACTTTTAGGCTTCTAAACTAAGAATCTTCAAGATTTAATGCTGGATGTCTTATTTCATAGTCAGATAAAAATTATCTACCATTTTAAATCACAATGCTTTCTAAAGGTAGCTAAAAAATCAACACACAATAAAAGTTAGTAATTTAAAATGCCTATGATTTTCAAAACATAAAATATATCTTTAAAAGAATCATGCATCATTAAGAAACCATCCATACAATGCGAAGAGTACAGGAAATGTACTCTTTAGGCTCTCTTATTATTTGCTGTTAATTATGGTTTAGCATATATATTTAATAAATAGCAATAACCCATCATCTTTTCTTGATTACTTTTAGGATCAGAATAGTATTGCAAAATGAAAAATCTGTTTACAAGGAAAGCAACTCGTATATCAACCTAAGAATTATATGCAGTATGCTATTATTTGTACATTCAATTTAAGCACAATCACATCTAACCTTTTAAATACCATCACTCGGATATTGCCTACCTTGGACTTTAACTTTTTCTCTTTTGCCTCAACTTAAAAAATGGAAACTTTAAAATACCATACATCCAACACACACACACAAAATCAACTGTAAAGCTTGTTTAATGCACTTGTTTGCCATATAAAGGGAAGATAATGCCAAATTCAAACTAAAACATCTAAATTAAATCTCTACTTCAATTTGAGCCATTATCTCTCCTCGACTAAAATATCTTCACTTAAGAAAGTCTGACAAGAAAGTTACATTGAAATGAATTGTCAAAAATTTGCCTAATATGTACCTGTAGTTTTCATTCCAGGGCTTCTGCAAAACCTGTCTACTCATGTATTTACTGATTTAAACACTTCAAAATTGTTTAACCTGCATCTGTGGACCTTCTTCTACTTTAGCACAGTTACAAGTGTAATGATCTCAAGATACAAAATTTAATAAAAGTATTAGTGGATGTAATACATCGCATAGGACTACACAAATCATTATCCTTTCTTGATTCTAAAAAGTAATCTTCCTATCTAAAACACTAATTCAAACAAGCTACTGGAGTCTGTTCAATTGCATTTATTCTTCTATCTGTGGAGCTGAAGCTTAACGCTGTCTAAGTAAAACAAAGTTCGGGCTATGCTTCTCCCGGGAACTCGGTCCTGGCATCCAGTCTCCCGTTGCTCCTTTTAAAACTGACACACAAACAAGGCGAAAGGAGACTGGAGAGGGCGGCTGGCGCTCCGGGGGCCCCCTCCCCACCTGCAGCCAGGGGCAGCCGCACAGGGACGGCGACCCAGCCCTATCCGCACCTACACTTCATTTTACACCAGGAGCGGAATTGAGAAATCGACTCCAGATTTATTGCAGTTTTTTCTCAAGATCAGGACGTGCGAAGGAGAGAATGATCAAAGATGGCGGTGCCCAAAAGCAGCAGCTCTCAACTGGAGAGTCGAAGGAGTAGCTCCGACCCCACCTCGGGGGTCTCCAGGCCCACTGCGAAGCGCAGTGTCTTACCTGTTTTCTCTTTAATCTCACACAGGACGCTGAAGAGCGCGGGTTTCATTCTGTGACAGTTCAGGGCATGTTTCCTAAAAAACAAATAGCAAAACACAAAGGTATTAGCATCACCTATGGAATAATATGGCGCCTTCCTTTAAGTTAGATCCAAGATTTAATTTCGGCCCCCTACTTTGGAAGGCTGTTCTGAACCATGGGAAGTCAACAAAAACTCAAGTTGACTAGTTCGCGGTAGCCGGCAAGCCCCGGCGGCGAAAGCTCCAGCCGGAGCGAAGCGGACGAGCCCTCTGTCCGGCAGGCAGCAGCCTCGGCAACCGCAGACGCAAACCCGCGCGGGGAGCCTCGCTCCGGGGGCAGACGGTGGCCACCCGGGGGAGGGGACGGGCGCGGAGGGGCTCCCGCGTCCGCCCTCCGTAGCGGGAGCGGGCGCAGCGCGGCCGGCCGACTGCGGCCAGCGGGCGGGTGACAGCTCGGCGAAGTTTGCAAGGCGGCCCTCCTTCCCCAAGAACTTGGCCGCCCGCACCCGGACCCGCCAGGGAACCGCCCATCGCCCCGCGGCCGGGCTGGGGCGGCCGCCCGCACCGCGGGGTCGTCCCGCGGCAAGGGGAGCCGGCACCCGGACTCCGGGCCCGAGGAGAAAGTTGCACTTCCCTCCAGCGCGGCCCGGGGCCCTGCTCGGGCGGCGCGCGCCGGGGTCCGGCGGGAGGTTTAAATCCGTGGGAGGGGGCCGGGCTGCGAGGGCAGGACAGGGGAGAAAAGAGACACAAAATCCGCGCCGCGCCAAGTCTGTCCCGAGCCCTGCGAGCAACTTTGCCGACTCCCGCCTGCGAAGGGGGGCGCGGGCAAGTCCCCCAGAGGCCGGGGCGGGCGGCCGGTTTTCGGAGAAAGTTCCTGGCCAGGGGCTGAGGCCCCTGCCCCGGGCGCCACCCCGGGCCCTGACACTGCCGCGGGCCCGACTCCCGCACACACACAAAAGATGCTTAATGAGACGACACCAACTTTGCTTGCGCCTCGTCCAAGCTCTGGTCGGTGATGGTCATGATCTGATGGAGGATATCGCCGATGTCCTGCTTCCTGCCGTCGCCGTCCGCCCCTTCGTGGCCGTGCGGGGGAGGCGGCAGGGCCATGCCCCCCTGCACCGAGTGGCCGGCCAGGTTCACCCCGGCCAGAGTCTGCAGCATCCTGGATTGATCGTCCATCCCGCCGCGCGCGGGCGGGAGCGGGCGGCGGCTGAGGCGAAGGCTGAGGCGGCGGCGGCGGCAAGGGAGGAGAAGAAAGAGGGGGAGGGGGAGGGGGAGGCGGCCGCTCGCTCCCCGCCCGCGCGGGGAGGGGGCGGCCCGGCCGGCGGGGCCCGCGGCTGAGGCGGAGCGGACCGGCGCCCGGCTCTGGCTTCCGCCGCCGCCGAGGCTGGGGAGAAGCGGCGGGCGGAAGCGCCGGGCTCCGCGGCGGTGGCGGAGGCAGCGGCGCCCGCTGCCCTCACGCGGCCGCCGCGCCGCCTCCTAGCCGCCGCGCGCCCCGCCGGGCGGCCCCGCGCAACTTGCTCCTCAGCGCCGGCCGAGTTGCCGGGACGCCCGCGGACCCCGCGCCAGCCTGCGCACTCCCCTCCCTCGGCCGCCGCCGCCGCCGCCGCCTCGGCCGGGCGGGATCCAAGCCCCCGCGGCCCCGGGGGAGGGAGCGGCGGCGGCGGGCGGCGGCGTAGGAGGAGGCCGGCGGGCGGGCCGCGGGGAACCAGGGGGGCCGAGGAGGAAAGTTTGGGAGCGGGCGGGCAGGCGCGGCGGGGGCGCGGAGCCCGATGGAGGGCCCTGGCGGGCCGCGCGCCGGACGAACAGCAGATTGATGGACCAGGAAAAGTCGCCGCCGCCACTGCTGGAGCCACGCACCCAGCCAGCAGCCGCCGCGGACCGGGCTCGAAGGCCGCTCGGCTGAGGGATTGACAGGCTGCCAGTGCCACTCACTCACTGCGGCCCCGGCGCCCGGGGGGAGGGGCGGGGGCGAGCGGGAGGGCGGGGGAGCGCTTCGCACGCCCCGCCCCCGGGGGCGGTGCGCTCACTCATTGGGCCTTGCGCCTCCCGCCGCCGCCGCTGGCACCGCCCCCGAAGTTCAGCCCGCCCCCTCTGGCCTCCGATTCCTGGCTCCTGAGAGTGAGCCACCGGATCCTCACGCCTAGTCGCGTCTTGGCCCCCCGAGATGGACCGCCCGGGCCCGCAAACGTTGTACCTTCGCCCCGACCCCTACTTCCTACTGGTGGCAGTCATGGGTGCGGGGGGTTGTGTATGGGACAGGGGGCAACTCGCTCCCAAGCCAGGGTATGCTACCCCGCGGCGCCCGTGAGCTTCACGCCTCGGACAGCGCCTAGTGCACTTTCCCGCTCTTCCAGCCAGGGGGTGGTACCTTCTGGGTACCAGGCTCCCCGTGCCGGGCCAATCGCATCGCCATTGGGGCCGAACGGGGCGGGACGGAGGCAAGAAAGGACTGTCCCAATTGGAGCGTTCGAAAGGGCCTGGGCAGAGGCAGGGAAGGAGCGGAGGTGGCCCCGCCCCTCCTGCTGTCGCCATAGTAACCGAGCGGGCGCTGCTCCGAGTTGGTGCCAACGCTGGGCCCTTGCACTGTCCCTCAAGGAGTGACCAGTTAAGGTAGGAGCCTGTTTCTGGCATGCTTGAAGGCGGAACTGAGTGCCATACATGTTCCCTTGAAAGGGGAACAGACAAAAATGTGTCAGAGAGAAGTGGGTCCCTCCAGGAGGAGGGAAGATGCCTAAACTCCAAGACTTGATTTCAAGGTTTACAACACTTTTTACATACTCTGCGACTCCTGGTAATCCAGGGACTACTCCTTAGGCAGCGTTTGCTATTAGATGCCTCCAGATGTGCCCAATCTGCAAAAGCAAGCTCTTTATTACAAAGATACATTTGTTTAGGAATAGACTGGATTTTACGTGTCAACTTACCTCATCACTGTGGGTCGTTGAATGTTAGTGATGCCAGCCACAGATTTTCATGTCTATAACACCTCTTCTTCTATTGTACTCTGTCTACAAATAACTAAAGGCTCGCATTGTTTTGGAATCAGGACTTCCACCTCTTGTGGAGACTTGAGCTTGCTCTTAAGCTGATTTCCCAAACAGGAGCTTCAACGTGTTTTCCCCATATTAGATTCATGGAGCTCACCCTAGATGAGTCCTTTGAATGGGTGGTTCTGAAAAGTGTCCTTGTTCCATCCCCAAACTCAGCAAGCTGTCTTACCTGAAACCGAAAATAGGGGTGGGTGTGAGAATATGAAAAATGGCTCTTACGCTGCAGGGTTTAATGTAGGACAAGCAGTTCTTTAAATGCCAGATGGATTCTTGGAATGAAGCAGGCTACTCAGTTCCAGGTTCTTTCCTTCATATGTTGTGTGTACTTTTAAATACTCCCCACTGCAAAGCTAATAGCTAAGCTTACAGTTAGGCAAGCTAAAATCCTTACAAACTGCACAGCTGCTGAGGAGGGAGTTCCAAACAATCCACTCTGCCTTACTTACCTCCAAAGAAGAACCCCCTTCATGTTCATTAATATTCCCTGCTCTTCTATAGCCCATTGATGTGTCAAGTTTCTAATTCTTCTTTCAAGCCCCCATTATGAGTTACTCATAGACATCACTGATTGGGGTTTTTCTTCATTCTTAACTTGTTTTTCAAAGCTGTCACCAAATCCTTATACATTTTTGCATAAAGGAGCAAGAGCAAGCAGACAACCTTTAATAATTCTCCAATGTTGAAGATGCGAAACCACAGAATTCTAACTGAAAGATGCCTTCATCTCTAAGATTTCTTCCAGCTCTAAAATTCAATGATCCTGTGACTCACTATTAGGCCTCCTCCCTGCCCTCCTTCTAGGCTCATAATCTTGACTAATCAGTCATGAGGATGAGGCTAATTAGCAATGGGGATTTATGGTTATTTCTAGCCCACTCCAAACAATGAGTTATGTAAGCAAAGCAACATATATAAAAATGTAAATAA
This sequence comes from Microcebus murinus, assembly GCF_040939455.1. Classification (NCBI taxonomy): domain Eukaryota; kingdom Metazoa; phylum Chordata; class Mammalia; order Primates; family Cheirogaleidae; genus Microcebus; species Microcebus murinus. The sequence goes on along the minus strand of NC_134115.1, from coordinate 84,795,506 downwards.
AATTAAAGAAACACTTAAGCAAATAAAGGCAATTGGGAACTATGGGCTATGTAAACAAACTGAAACATAAAAACATAAATTAGAATTAAGAAAACAGTTAAGCAAATGCCAGCAATTAGGAATAAAACAACTTGTTAAATATCTAACAACCACAGTTATTTTATGGTATATACCTCTAAACCCATGGTCATTCAATGATGTAGAAACTTGATACCATAATTCTGCATTTGGTGATTGAATTAGATTGAGCTTCTGCTTGGGAGGCTTCTCTTTTTGTTATTGTCAATGAGTTGGAGTAGAAGCCTGAGGATCCCAGCTAGGATTCCCTCGCAGAGTCATTGGCAACTGCCACTGATTTAAAACATAAATTCTTTTAAATAGGTTATCAAGTCCCAATAAACAGTGTCAACTAATTGCAGATGCTCCAAGATCTCTTGTGCTTGTGCCAGTTGCTCTTGTGGGATGTTGCCTTATCTCCACTCAGCAATCTGAGTCAAAATGTTGGTGCTTTCACAGATAATATTATAGAATAGAATCTCCCTTAGTACCTGAATTCACCTTTGCTGTTTCTAAGGCAGTGATTATTAAAAAGTCAAAGAAAATGAAATTTACTTTTGGTGAGGGGACATTCATGTAAAGTTAACAGTGACAAAGTGGTGAAAATCAATTAGGGGCTTGTTCATAGCTATCCCTTCCCATGAGTTTATATTAACATCACCATCACCTCTGTCATCAATGTGCTGATTATCACATCAGATTCCATTATCGAGCCCTTTCTATTGGTGGGACACTACGCTCAGTGTCCCTTTGCTTCATTTCATTAGTCTCATAACAGCCAGGTTGGGATTATTATTAGATAAGAGACCAAATGACAGAGGATAAGGAACTTGCACAAGACCACAAAGCCAGTAAGTACTGGAGCTTAAATTTAAATCTTGATCTGTGTGGCTGCGAAGACTATCCTATAAAACACTGCAAAAAAAAAAAAAAAAAAAAAGTCATTTACTCAGATACAATGGCATGCACCTATAGTCCCAGCAATTTGGGAGGCTGAGGCAGGAGGATCACTTAAGTCCAGGTGTTTGATGCCAGCCTGAGCAACATAGGATGACCTTGTCTCTAAAAAAAAAAAAAAAACCCTTGCACAGTCGTGTGCACCTATGGTCCCAGCTACTTGGAAGGCTTAGTGTAGGATCATTTGAGCCCATGAGTTTGGCCTACAGTGTGCTATGGTCACACCTGTGAATAGCCACTTTACTCTAGCCTGGGCAACATAGTGAGACCCCTTCTCTTTAAAAAAATGGTCATTGAATTAAGATTACTAAGTAAAAATCACAAGTCCTTAACAGATGAATTGAAAATTAATGAAAATAAGTAACTAGGTGCTTAAGGAAAAGAGAATAAACAACTCTATTAGAGGAATGGATCTCATAGCAGGGCAGGAGGGAAATGAAAACCAAGGACAGCCAGACCATCCTTTAAGGCCACCCATGACCCCACCTCTCTGAAGCTTTTCTGTCATGCCTGACTTCACCAATCTTTGCTTTAAACTCCCTCATGATATATTTGCCTATAGTACTTAATTTACTAGCACCATACTAGATAGTCCTGTGTTGTGTGCTCACCTATTAGTTTTCTCATCTAGGTCATAAGCATGTCAAGAATGGGGTATTTTAAGATGGCACTATAATATGATTTGATTTGAAAAAAACTAAAAAAGAGTTACACTTGCCATCTTGTCACTTTGGGGAAACTGACTAAATGCTTATTCTCAAACCACATGATTGCTCCATTGCTTTAGGAATGACTCTTTAGAACTGGTATTTACAGTTGATAGTACATATGACATGTGACAGATGTTCATCTGATGGATCTGATGAGTAACCAAAGAATGATTGGGAAAGTGGGAAAACAGTCTACCTTGTACAAAGAGGCCCTTAAAGGGGAATATTTACTGGAATAGTTCATTTCTGGAAAGTGTGACAGAAAGCTCCATCTTTTCTGTCCTTTGATTCCTCATAGCACCTGGAACAATGCAGTCTCGCCCATAGCAGGCACCGGGAGCTGACATGGTCAGTTCTCTGCCTGTCATCTGTTGGCCTGCTTCCTCCATGCTGAAAGACCCTGATTTTATTCTGATGGCAATGTGCTTATTCCCAGGCAAAGTCTAAGGCAAGTGTGAGCATCCTGTCCCTGCTTTCTGACCCTGTATGAAGTAGGGGTAACCTTTCTAATTAAAAAAAAAAAAATGACAGACAGACAGACATGGCTCTTCTTCCTTCTGCCTGTTTCCATCTTTGAATATAGTCCTGATTCTGGAGTAATCACAGCAGCCATCTTATGATAATGAAACAATAATATGAGGATAAAATCAACATAATTTTGTGGCTTATCTCTGTGGTCTTTTTCCTAAAACCCATAACCCCATTCTTTACTTTTTGTTTTAGTTTTATTTTTTTATTTCAGCATATTACAGGGGTACAAATGTATAGGTTATGTATATTCCCCTTGCCCCACCTGAGTCAGAGCTTCAAGTGTGTCTGTCCCCCAGACGGTGCACACCCACTCATTACATGTCTATATACCCATCCCCACCTGCCCCCTCCCATCTGCCCAACACCCGATGAATGTTATTACTATATATGCACTTAAGTGTTGATCAGTTAATACCAATTTGATGGTGAGTGCTTGTTTTTCCATTCTTGGGATACTTCACTTAGTAGAATGGGCTCCAGCTCTACCCAAGATAATACAAGAGATGTTACATCACCATTGTATTTTGTGGCTGAGTAGAACTCCATGGTATACATAGTTTTTGTTTTAAAAGCTAGTCAAGGCCAGTTATGGTGGCCCACACCTATAATCCTAGCACTCTGGAAGGCCGAGGGGGATGGATCGTTTGAGTTCAGGAGTTCGAGATCAGCCTCAGCAAGAGCGAGACCCTGTCTCTACTAAAAAAATGGAAAGAAATTAGCTGGACAACTAAATATATATATATATATATTAGCTGGGCATTGTGGTGCATGTCTGTAGTCCCAGATACTCAGGAGGCTGAGGCAGGAGGATTGCTTGAGCCCAGGAGTTTGAGGTTGCTGTGAGCTAGGCTGATGCCACAGCACTCTAACCAGGGCAACAGAGTGAGACTCTGTCTCCAAAAAAAAGCCAGTCAAGCATGGTGGTGGAGGAAGACAATGTTAAATCAGCTTAACAACAACACACAACCCTCTGACCAATGCTACAACCCCATTCTAATCATGGAAAAAACATTGTACAAATCCCAATTGAAGAATATTTTACGAAATATCTGACCAGTACTCCTTATAACTGTCAAAGTTATCAAAAACAAGAATGGCTGGCCAAGCATGGTGGCTCGTGCCTGTAATACTGGCACTTCGGGAGACCAAGGCAGGAGGATCGCTTGAGGCCAGGAATTTGAGAACAGCCTGAGCAACGTATTTCCAGAAAAAATTAGCTGGGTATGGTGGCACTTGCCTGTAGTCCCAGCTACTCAGAAGGCTGAGGCAGGAGGATCGCTTGAGCCCAGGAATTTTGAAATTGCAATGAGCTGTGATTATCCCACTGCCCTCTAGCTTGGGCAACAGAGTGAGACCCTGTCTCAAAAAACAAAACTAGGCCGGGCGCTGTGGCTCACGCCTGTAATCCTAGCTCTTGGGAGGCCGAGGCGGGCGGATTGCTCAAGGTCAGGAGTTCAAAACCAGCCTGAGCAAGAGCGAGACCCCGTCTCTACTATAAAAAAACAGAAAGAAATTAATTGGCCAACTGATATATATATAAAAAAAATTAGCCGGGCATGGTGGCGCATGCCTGTAGTCCCAGCCACTCGGGAGGCTGAGGCAGAAGGATCACTCGAGCCCAGGAGTTTGAGGTTGCTGTGAGCTAGGCTGATGCCACGGCACTCACTCTAGCCTGGACAACAAAGTGAGACTCTGTCTCAAAAAAAAAAAAAAAAAAAAAAAAAAAAAAAAAAAAAAACTAAACTAAACTAAACTAAAAAAACAATGGCTGAAAAACTGTCACAACCAAGAAGAGCCTAAGGAGCCATGATGTCTAAATGTCATCTGGCATTCTGGATGGGATCCTGGAACAGAAAAAGGACATTAAGTAAAAACTAAGGACATCTGAATAAGTATGCATTTCAGTTAATACTAACGTATCACTATGGGTTCATTAACTGTAACAAATGTATCATATTAATGGAAGATGATAATAATAGGGGAAATGGTAAGAAGTCTTGGGGAACTGTCTGTACTAGCTTGTCATTTTTTTCTATAAATATTCTAATATAAAACATTTAATACATTAAAAATAAACATAGTAAGTGTGGCAGAAAGATAGGGAGAGCCTATGTGTCTGCAGACATTGTTGAATATCTGAACCAAACCAGCAGTTGCTAACCCCTGGATTTCTATTTAATAATTTTGTGAGTAAATTCAATTCCAATTTTAAAATTCCTATTGGTTGGGTTTTCTGTTTCTTGCAGCAAAGCTGATATAGCACTATAAGGACTTAAAGGATGGATGGATGAATGGATGGAATAGCATAGCACAATGCCTGGCATATAGTAGGAGCTCCTATAGATGGAGAGATGATGTGTGATAAAAAAAAAAAAAAAGTCGTCTTGTTTTTGTACTTGGTTCCTGGGAGATAACATCTAAAATGCTTGAAATCTAGCAAGTTATAGAGGTGTCTTATTATTCATGAGCCCTTGGATCACATCTGATTTTATGCTAAAGAGATGACCTAGGGTGGTGGCCGGTCACCTGAAAGACCAACCATGCGATTAGAGGGTTTGGGCTTTGAGAGAGCTGGAGATTGAGTTCAGTCAAGAGGCCAATGATTCAATCAGTCATGCCCATGTAATGAAACCCTAATAAACAATCTGGACCCAAAGCTAAGGGAAGCTCCTTGGTTGGCAAACACATTGATGGACGAGGAGGGTGATGATGCACCCTGAGGGCACAGGGAGAAGGCATGGAAACTCTGCATTCAGGACTCTCCCCAACCTTGCCCTTGACCTTTTCATTTGGCCCTGATTTAATCCTGGGAACCCTAAACTTGTGGCTGATATCTTTTTTTTTCCCTGTCATCAGCATTTTTATTTAGTTTAGAATATGCTAGAATATGGCCAGGCGCGGTGGCTCACGCCTGTAATCCTAGCACTCTGGGAGACCGAGGCGGGAGGATTGCTCCAGGTCAGGAGTTCAAAACCAGCCTGAGCAAGAGCGAGACCCCATCTCTACTATAAATAGAAAGAAATTAATTGGACAACTAATATATATAGAAAAAAATTAGCTGGGCATGGTGGTGCATGCCTGTAGTCCCAGCTACTCGGGAGGCTGAGGCAGGAGGATTGCTTGAGCCCAGGAGTTTGAGGTTGTTGTGAGCTAGGCTGATGCCATGGCACTCACTCTAGCCTGGGCAACAAAGCAAGACTCTGTCTCAAAAAAAAGAATATGCTAGAATATAAACATATAATAATATGCCCTTTCTTATCATAGGCAGTCTTTTACATAACTAAAGTTTGTGGCTAATGGTATATATAACAAAAGAAAAACTAAATCTGTAAATTATCAGAAAAGAAGCAAGGACATAGGAAAATAATACATGTTATATAAATTATAGAGGACAGTTACTATGAAAATCCATTACTTTCCTCTCTAACTCAACTTTACCAAATAAGGTCAACAGGTACTGTTCTGTGAGCTGCTAGAGTACAAGCACTGTGGCCCTTCCAAAAGACAGCGGTCAAAGACGAAATGTTATCCTGACATCATACATTGTTCTCAGCTCTTAACTGGTCTGGGCCACAGATAGTACCATGATGCCACCATCTAAGGAATGATACCAGCTCTTGATTGCCTCCTCTAGACATCTCTTACTGAAAGAGAAATAAAATTCTCTTATTAAAGCCACTGCTGTATACTTATTTCCAGTATATGCAGCCAAACCTAATCTTTCTTTTTTCTTTTTTCTTTTCTTTTTTCTTTTTTTTTTTTTTTTTTTTGAGACATGGTCTTGATCTGTCACCCAGACTAGAGTGCAGTGGCATCATTATAGTTCACTGCAACCTCAAAATCTCCTGCGCTCAAGCAATCCTCCTGCCTCAGCCTCCCAAGTAGCTGGGAATATAGGCACACGCCACCATACCTGGCTAATTTTTCTATTTTTTGTAGAGATGAGGTCTTGCTCTTGCTCAAGTGGTCTCAAACTCCTGGCCTCAAGGGATCCTCCCACCTTGGCCTCCCAAAGTCTCTGTGCCTGGCCCAAACCTAATCTTAACTAATAAAGAAGCCAGTGTCTGACAAAGAAAGAGTATAGTTGTAGGCACTACAGCTTTGTAATTAAGAACTCTGGATCTGCAGACTCTGGATCTGAATACTAGCTCCACTACCAAATGGCTACATGGCCTTGATCAGGTTATTTAGCCTCTCAGCTTTCTCATCCGTAAATCGGCAATCATCATCATCATAATAGTACCCACCACTGAGCTGTAGTAAAAAACTAAGCACAGCAGTGATATGACAGTGCATTGTAAAAGTTGAATCTCTGGCTGGGCGCTGTGGCTCACGCCTGTAATCCTAGCTCTTGGGAGGCCGAGGCGGGCGGATTGCTCAAGGTCAGGAGTTCAAAACCAGCCTGAGCAAGAGCGAGACCCTGTCTCTACTATAAATAGAAAGAAATTAATTGGCCAACTGATATATATATAAAAAATTAGCTGGGCATGGTGGCGCATGCCTGTAGTCCCAGCTACTCGGGAGGCTGAGGCAGGAGGATCACTTGAGCCCAGGAGTTTGAGGTTGCTGTGAGCTAGGCTGACGCCACGGCACTCACTCTAGCCTGGACAACAAAGTGAGACTCTGTCTCAAAAAAAAAAAAAAAAAAAGTTGAATCTCTGATTTTTACTTCCCTTCTCCACATCTCAAGGTTCAGTCCTCAGTTCTCTACCCTCCTCTTCCTTCTCTTTATCTCTCTTCCCCTTTCTTCTTTGTCCTTTCCCTCCTTTTTTCATTCTCTTTATCTTCTCTTTGTCTTCTTCCCTCATCTTCCTGTTCCTCTTCTCTTCTCTTCCTCCACTCTCACCCTCAGCAATCTAGTGAATTCACCCCTCAGCCAGCCCCGAAGCATTAACTCCAGTTCCTACCTTGTTCTCAGAGTTCTACCACCTTCCGTAACAGCTGGAACTACCTGTATAGCCTGTCAGGGCTTCAAACTTATCATAGTCCCCTCTGTATTAGTTATCTATTGCTGTGTAATAAATTACCCCAAAACTTGTTGGCTTAAAATAACAAATATTTATTATCGCACAGTTTCTGTGTGTTAGGAATCTGAACTCAGCTTAGGTAGGTGCCTCTGTGTTAGGGTCTTCATGAGGCTGCAGTCAAGGTGACAGCTGGGGCACACCTAGTGGAAGATCTACTTCCCAGCCCACTCACTTGGCTGTTGGCAGGCCTCAGGTGCTCAATGACTGTTGGCCAGAGACATTAGTTCCTTCACCCCTAGGCCTCTCCATAGGGCACCTCACAGCATGGCATCTGGCTTCCCACAGAGAGCAAGAGAGGGCAAGTAAGACAGAAGTCAGTCTTTTTGTAACCTAATCTCAGAAGTCATATCCTATCACTTTTGCTTTTGTTCTCTTTATTTGAAGTAAGTCACTAGACCAAGGTGACACTCAAGGAGAAGGAGTTGCATAAAGCATGAATATGAAGAGATGAGGATCATTAGGGACCATCTTGAAGGGAGCCTAACACACCCTCCAGATTTAATGCTCAGTGCCAATCAAGTCATGGCTCAATGCTTGCCCTCTCTCTCCCACTTCCATTCCATGGAATCAACCTCTGCAATGTGCTTTTTAGCTGGGCCTCAAGACCCTCCATAAACTATCCCAGTTCTATCTCTCCAACCTTATTTCCCACTAATCCCTTTCACTATAATCAACCCTAACATCCCCATACTTTTAGGCCTCCTGTCTTTTGCTGCTGTTCCCTCGAATAGGAATGCATGCCCAAATCTTACCCGTCTTCAGTATTGCTTTCTAACCTCCACATGAAGCTCTTCCACATACAGCGTCTTAATTGACCCTCAAAACAATTCAAAAGTTTTAAGACAAGTGACATTCACTATATTTTATAGATAAAGTTCAGAAGATAAAAGCTATTGACACTTATCAAGCACTTAGTTTGTGGCAGGCACTGTGCTAGTGGTTTCTCACACTGCATCGAATTAAGCCTTCATAACAACCCTAGGAGGGTGGCATTAACCTCCCCATTTACAGTTGAAGAAACCAAGACTTAAAGATGTCCCAGACTTAACTTGACCAGGGTCATGTGGCTGGTAAACAAACTGTGATTCAAATGAGTCACCTGATCCAGTGTCCTTCTGATGAACCCCCACGCTACACTGCCCCTATGCCATTCGTCCAAGGTTACACCATTATCACGTGACAAAGTGGAGTTGAGACCAAGGACTTCTGACTCTGTCCACCATACATGTTTCCTCCCTGCTCCAGTGTCCCCTGAGAAAACCTTTCTTAGCCCCAAAAGGAAGTAAATACTCCCCTTTTGAGTCCCTCATATCACTTGAGTTCTTATAAATGTATACCTTTTAAAATTGTGGTAAAATATACACAACATAAAATGTATCATTTTAACCATTTTAAGGGTTCCATGTGCTGGCATTAGGTACATTCATGTTGTCATGCATCCATAACCGCTATCCATCTCCAAAACTTTTTCATCATCCCAAGTTGAAACCCTGTCCCCATTAAACACTAATTCTCCAATCCCTCCTCCCCCACGCCCCTGGGAACTACCATTCTGCTTTCCGTCTCTATCAATTTGATTATTCTAGCTACCCAGACTAAGTGAAATCATACAGTATTTGTTCTTTTATGATTAGCTTATTTCATTTTAAGTGTCATCCATGTTGTAGCATGTGTCAGAATTTCTTTCCTTTTTGAGGCTGAATAATATTCTATTGAACATATATAACACATTTCATTTATCCATTCATCCGTCGATGGACACTTTGGTTGCTTCTATCTTTTGGCTGTTGTGAATAATGCTATTATGAATATGGATGTTCAAGTGTTTGGATTTTTGCATTCAATTCTTTGAGGTATATACCCAGAGGTGGAATTGCTGGGTCATATGGTAACTCTATTTTTATTTTTTGAGGAACTGTCATACTGTTTTCCACAGTGGCTGTACCATTCACACTCCCACCAGCAGCGCACAAGGGTAGCTGTATGCCTTTTAATATAGCTTCCAGGGATGTACTGTGCTGCTTGAAGAAAAGATCTTTTGACATTCAACTTTATATCCTGAACAACACCCAGCATATAATTGATGCCTAGAATATATATGTTAAAAATGAATAAATAGGGTATCAAAAAATCACTATCTTGAAACAAAGAAATCTGTTTTTGTTTGAAGCATACTAAAAACTTCAGACAAGATCCAAATAGCTGCTGAACAGTGTGCCTAGAGAGATTTTTTTAAAGCTGGTACATAAATCCAGAGTTTCATTTCTTAAAAACAAGTGGTCCCACAGTATATTTCTTTTTATCTCACCAGCTTCTTGTCAACACTAGGTTCATCTCCTAGTCCTGTTTCTTTTCCAGGCTTACAATAAAACTGATTTAAAGTAAAAATTTCTTTAAGAATTATGCTACAATATGCTGATCTGAAAATAAATTTTCTAAAATTATTTTTTTTACCCATAAGGGGACCATCAAAGATTTCCTGGTGATATTATTTTCTAAGAACTTATGCACAGGTTATAAACTTCCTTCTGTCAGAAGCGACTGGAAGATAACTTTTGATTATCTCTTCCATCCTGTATTTCTAGGTCATATTTAAATGCAGAAACAATTAAAATGAACTCAAAAGTCCTTTTAATTTATTGTTATATTTAATAACTTTATGTTATAGAGGAAAATACTTATTCAAGTGAATATTTAAAATTTTATTTTTTAGGAATAGACTCATGGGATATTTTCCTTATAATGTTCTTTCTACCACATTACTACTAATTAGCACAACAAGGTTGAGAAAAGAGAGGAGGTGAAATAAATAAGTAAATGATATTTCATAAAACTGTAAGCTAGGGTAGGTAGACAAAGGAATTAGATATTTGTGTAAACTTACATGTTATAATCTTTGGGAATTTTTGTTCTGATTATGCAGGAGTGTAAAAATCACATCTTAAATAGTTGCCCAGTCCAAGACCCTACTTCCTCTTGAACCTCACACCTTCCCCAAGAATCTCCTTAGCCATGTTTCTTCTTTTTATTTTGAAACAGAGTCTTGTTCTGTTGCCTGAGCCATAGTGCTGCAGCATCAGCCTAGCTCACAGCAACCTCAAACTCCTGGGCTCACACGATCCTCCTGCCTCAGCCTCCCAAGTAGCTGGGATTACAGGCACATGCCACCACACCCAGCTAATTTTTTCTATTTTTAGTAGAGATGGGGTCTCACTCTTGCTCGGGCGGGTCTCAAACTCCTGAGCTCAAGCGATCCTCCCACCTCGGTCTCCCAGTGTGCTAGGATTACACGCATGAGCCATGTCACACAGCTCCCATAGCCATGTTTCCTACCACATGGCCTGGTTCTCATAGCCTTAGCTCACTGGACCAAGGATGGGCACTTGACCAGGGCTAAACCAGTCTCTCTTTTGGAGACTTACCCTTGCACCTGAAAGACACTGGTTTGTTTGCTGACTGCTTCAATTGTCAATGCACAGCCCCTAGAACTCTGGAACAGTCCTGTTTAGCCAATTGCCCAGGGAGAAGCAGAAAAAGCTGCTTGTAAACAGAACAATTACAGACAAAAGAAATAGCCCAGTCTGGAAGGGAGTGGAGGTGTGGTGGGGGGCAGGCAGGCAACTGGACAGCTCCAAGTGTTCTATTGGATTTCCAAATTCTGCTTCCTACGGGGTCTGGGAGTCATCCAAGAACCCCCCATGGTCTTGACTGGGCCACCACAACCTGGTTCCTGGCAGATGATTTAATTTAATTTTGAGTCAGATGTGCATCTGAAACAGGAGTTAGGGAAGAGAGGTAAGCTGGAGGATGCAGCTGGGTGGGGTGCTAACAGGGAGGTCCTGGGAGTCCAGGTGGAAGAAGTGGGGAATAGCAAAGGCAGAGTCACTGAGGAGGGAGGTGGTGGTTTGAGGAGAGGGTGACACATTTGGTTGGTTGTGCACATATGTGGAGCCTGCAGGACTGGGGGAAGATGTGAGCTCAGGAGAGAAGTCGGGACTAGAAAGAGAGATTTAGGAATTATTAATATCTTGACAATGAATGAGATCATACAGGGAAAGTGTAAGTGCTGAGAAGAACGAGAGTTCACAACAGACCACCATTAATTAAGAGACAGATAAAGAAAAAAGGAGCACAGAGGAGTCTTTGGGGTGAGAGAAAGGCAGAAAGCACAGCAGGACAAGAACCCAGAGTGTTTTAAGAAAAATAGAGAGGTCGACAGGTCAAGTGGGTTAGAGTCTAAGGTGTCCACTGGGTCTAATGATGTGGTGAGCCCTGGAGGCTGCATGAGAACCCCAGGGGTGGGGCAGAAGCTTGATGGGTCAACAAAGAACTGAATGGTAGGGAGGACTGCAGAAAGCGGGTAGACAGCTGTTTGGAGAATTTTTTTTTTTTTTTGAGACAGAGTCTCACTCTGTTGCTGGGGCTAGAGTGCCATGGTGTCAGCCTCGCTCACAGCGATCACTCAAGCAATCCTTCTGCTTCACCCTCCCAAGTAGCTGGGACTCCAGGCGCATGCCACCACCCCTAGCTGATTATTTCTATTTTTAGTAGAAATAGGGTCTCACTCCTGCTCAGGATGGTCTCGAACTCCTTACCTCAAGCAATCCTCCCACCTTGGCCTCCCAGAGTGCTAGGATTACAGTCGTGAGCCACCACGCCTGGCCTCTTTGGAGAAATTTGGCTGTAAAGCAGAGGAGAGAAAGAGGACACAGGAGCTGGAAGGCAATGTAGGGTCGAGGACTTTTGGGGGTTCTGAAAGAGAGCTAAGAGTGTTAAATGGCTCACTGGTAGAGATAGAGAGCAGACATTCCCCAGGAACAAAGTCCCGAGGAGGCAGTGGGGATGGGATGTGTCATGCTGCAGTTGGTAGTGATAGCTATGGGAGAGAGGGAAGAAGGCAGGAGGGGAAATAGGAGAATCTGAGCTTTCATGCAGATCCAGTGGTGGCCTCAGCCAATCCCACAGGGAGCTTTAGAACCAGAACGACACTCCCAAGTCGTCCGAAGCTGGAACAAGATGGCTAGGCCTTTATACTCTTACATCCAGCAGTGAGAGGATGCAGGCTGCCCTGCCAGGGAGAGACATGACCTTGGACAAGGGGGCTCTTCAAAGCCGAGGCAATGCCTAAAGGTGCCTGAGAGCTAAAGACTGCCTCCAGACAGCATTACAAGCAACCAGGGCAAGAATCCTTCACCAAAGGGGGGATAGGTGTCACAACACGGGCCCACCCCAGTCCTCTCCTCTACCAGGAAAATAAAGTTTAAGCTTTGTGGCCCCATATTCAACTGCTTCCATCATCTGACTTCTGCTCACCACTCCTGGCTTCTCTCCTACCTTATAGTACAGCCCCACTCCTCACTTTTTGTCCCTCTGTGCCTTTTTACCCCTCAGTCTGAAGTGATCCCGATCTTACCCTATTCCTCCTTCAAAACCCATTTCAGACATTTCTGTTTCTGGAAACTCTTCCCTGCATCTCCAAGATAAGGCAAATCTCTCCCTTGTCTGTCCTATCCTGTATGCATTTTTACTTTTGCATTTAATTAGCCTGTGTTGTCAGTTGTCTCTCTCCCCAACGAGGCTGTGAGCTCTCTGAGTGCAGGGCCACTCTGTGAATGATGTCGGTGCCCCTGGCCCCACATGCCGGGTGCTGAGGAGGAAGTGAGTCACCATTAGGTACATGAATATGTGAATAAATGAATGAACTAATGAGTTGGCAGAGTTGGGGCTCAGTGGGCTGACTGCTTTGAAGGCTAGTGGGCATGTAAACCCCAATCCAAACCATCTTGCGTTGGTAGCCAAGGGGTCCTCTCTGGTGGGAGGGGGCGATAGGATTTCTGGGAAGCAGTGATTCACAAAAAAAGGCAGCATTTTCATTCCAAGAAGAAAGGGCAGAGGTAGGAGAGGGATGGAAAGATACTCTGTCTCAGTGGAAATGAGTACAAAGACAGGTTATAGCCACATAGGGCCCTGGAGTAGTCCAGGGATGGCAGAGTGTGGAGCCCTTGTCAGAGCCATGGGCTAAGGGTGTAATCTGGTACCAGTGGGGCTAGGGAGGGGAAGTGACAGCAGGACAGACCCATTAATATCAATATTTATTTTTTATTTAATGGGCCCAGATGTAGAACTGACCATGTGCCAGGAAGCATTCTTAGCACTTTACAAATATTAATGCATTTGATCTTGTAACAGGCCTTTGAAGGAAATGAATTGCTCGTACTGTTATCCCATTTTATAGTTGCGGAAATGGAGGCACAGAGATTGAGGTTACACAGCTAGTCAGTAAATGATTATTCACATTTTACAGGACACAGGTAGTCCTGAAGGTACTTGTTCTTGTTCATCAAGTACCTATTGACTGCTTGTCTTAGATAAGGCCCTGTGCTAGACAGTAAGGCACAGTGTCAAATAAGACCAAGGAAGCCCTAGCCCTCAAGATGTTCACAATGTCTGGTTCTGAGTTCCAGCGCTAAGGCTTCGTGATACCAAGTGTTCTCCATGGATTCCTCCTGCTAATCTGTCTAGAAATTCTTCACCATTTTTAAGCCCCCTGAAGGGTGGAGATATCATCCTTGAGCCTTAACATCTGCTCATAGGGCAAGTACTTGGCTTGTTTCTAATCGACTGGCTCTAGGAGGAAGAAAGCAGGAGTGGAACACTTGGTTTCCAGACTTACCTTCCTGCCTCTGTCCATGCTGTCTCCTCTGCCTGGAATGCTGTCTCCGACAATTTATTCCTACCACAACTTTGACAATAGTGGCTCCCAAGACAGCTTCCTTGTCCCCAGTCTCAGGATGACAATGCATTTAGTGAATGCATACTTAGGATATTCTCTCATACTGCTCACGCAATCCTATGAGAAAGATACGATCATCTCTGTATTACAGATAAGAAAACCAAAGCTTGATAACATGAAAGGTCTTGCCCAAGGTCACCCAGCTGGTAAGTAGCAGAGCCAGGATTTGAACCCATATATGTCTGACTCTAAAGTCCAAGCTGGTTTTTTTTTTTCATTCTCTTTATTTTATTGCATTAAAAATTTATTTCCTCCACATATACAGAATATAAAACCTATCTTCACAATGAATTATGCTTCTCTGCTCTTGTTTTTTCACACAGAAATTAATGGCCACTTCCTGAAAAAAACTGAAATAAATCCATAGACCCACACCTTTAACCAGTGCACAACACTGCTGCTCCGTGAGCTTTTGTTTCTAGAATCCTTGGATATTCAACATATATTCCACAATTATGCTTTTGCTTATGCTCTTCAGTTATTTCATGTGTGAATTTCTTGTTTGCTCAGCTTGATTTTATCCCCTGTGATGCGCACAGTAAATGCATAATAAATGTTTGTTGAATGAATAGATTTTACATGTATCTTGCTGAAATATATGCAGCTCTGTTTGATTCACTAGAGTGGCATACCCGAACAAGAAATAATTTTTCTTAATGTGTCCCTTATAAATTGAACCCAACCTTATTTGATTAATTTCACATCATGCATTTTTATTGCACCAATCACTCTGGTATCAGGTCATATTTATTTTAAAAACAGATTCACAAAGGGTGCAGGGCTGGAGTGACAGTGTAAATATGTTAATAATAAAAATAATACTGAAGATATTTTACTGGAAACTCTCGCATGCTAATGATGAGTAAGTGCATGCTACAGAAATATGTTTGATTTACAACGCAATTAATTTCAAAAAGGTTCAGATCCTATACTATGTCTTGTATACTTAGATAATGAAAACTAAAAATGAATATTCAGGACATGAAATCAGAGGAACAAAAATCACCTTAAAGACCTTTAGCATTTTAGTTAGAACAATACCCAATCACTGAAAATGGTGCCATTGTCGATCAAACACGGCCACATTAGGAAGATCCTCCTGGGTAGCTGCAGTGGTTTTGTACAGCGAAGAGCATGTGTGTACTCCATACAGCCCTCACAATGAAAAACGCCACATATTATCCAGTGACCGAAGAGCCCTGGCACCTTCAATCATGCAACGAAAGGCTTTGGGGGTTTCTTGCTCAGGAGAAAGCAAAGTCTTTCATGTCAACTCACATTGTGGGATGTGTGAGCTTTTCCATAGATATCTGGCCCCGTCTTAAGGTCTAGTTGAAAAGGAAATGCATTCTCATACCCTATTCAAACTGCAAGAAATAAAAAATGTGTTTCATTTGGTATTTCATCACTCAACTCAGATGTTCTATGAAAGCATGCATTCTTATGCACACTTTGAGGAAAGATGCCTATTTTTGTAATAGGATTTATAAAGTTGACTCTGCCTGCTTTGTATCTAAGAGGGGGAGAACCAGATGCTGCCGAGCGATCGTGCACCACGGGGAACTTCACGTCAGTGCAAAATGGTTGCGATTTTCCCTCATTTATTGAGGACAGATCTGCTGTAATGTAGCATGCACCAGACTTTTAGATAGAACTATTTCACTTATTAAACAAATCTTATGTATAACATTGATAAGAAAATAAAATTTTAAGTATAAAAAAGGAGATGCAGGCTTGAATTTTAATTACAAAATAGAAGATGCATTTTCATGTTTCTGTGGCAGTAATTGTTCATTTTAAAATAAATATTGTAGAATAAATGATCATCGTTTTTGTAAATACATACATACGCACACACACAAATAGAAAAGGACTAAACTGGGCTTTTTAAAACAATCTCACAGCTTAGTATCCAAATTATATCTCCCGAGGACCAGGGAGAAGAAAGTGATAGAAAACACAACGTAAGAGCTTTGTGTTATAAGACTTGTAGTATTATTTTACCTTTAATCTCTGTGGGCCATTATTCTGAGAAAAATAAAAATTCAATTTAGGAATAAAATAATAAAGCATTCTACATCAAATAAGAAAAATTAAAACAAAATAAAATATAGCATAGGAAAACTTGTTGATGATGCCTAAATGTTTTGTGATTTACCATTAACCCCTCCAGTTAGAACACCTAACGTATGAGTGCTTTGTTAGGGCATCTTACTCTCTCCATATTAGGTACTCTCAGAGGAGGAGGGGCAAGATGAATATTTCCACTCAGGAAGGTCTGCATTTCCAGGGAATGCTAAATATACAATGATTTGCACAACTTCTTGCTTTTTAACCTTCTCTCACACTAGTTTATTTACAAGGGCTTCTTATGGGACAGACACTGGATCAAGCGTTAGAGCAGGTGTCCTCAAACTGTGGCCCGCGGGCCACATGCGGGTGTTTTTGCCCGGTTGTTTTTTTACTTCAAAATAAAATATGTGGCCGGGCGCTGTGGCTCACGCCTGTAATCCTAGCTCTTGGGAGGCCGAGGCGGGCGGATTGCTCAAGGTCAGGAGTTCAAAACCAGCCTGAGCAAGAGCGAGACCCCGTCTCTACTATAAATAGAAAGAAATTAATTGGCCAACTGATATATATAAAAAATTAGCCGGGCATGGTGGCGCATGCCTGTAGTCCCAGCTACTCGGGAGGCTGAGGCAGAAGGATCACTCGAGCCCAGGAGTTTGAGGTTGCTGTGAGCTAGGCTGACGCCACGGCACTCACTCTAGCCTGGACAACAAAGTGAGACTCTGTCTCAAAAAAAAAAAAATAAAATAAAATAAAATAAAATAAAATATGTGCAGTGTGCATAGGAATTTGTTCATAGTTTTTTTTTTTTTTTAACTATAGTCTAGCCTCCCAGCGGTCTGAGGGACAGTGAACTGGCCCCCTGTTTAAAAAGTTTGAGGACCCCTGCAGAGCTTTGGACAGACCTGAGTTTAAATCCCCACCCTGCAGGTGATCTTGCTTCCCTAAGCCTCAGTTCCTCAACTCTGAAGTGGGTACAATTATAGTCACTATTTTTAGGGTTAATATTAGTATTAAAGGAGGTGGTGTGTGCAAAAGATGACTTAAGTATTCTGTAAACATCAGGGGGAAATTCTAAGCCAAGTTTTAAAGTCCTATTCTGTTTTTACAGCATGTTGTACGCAGCAAATCCAAACCACACCACCTCCTTGTTGGTTATGAAGCTCTGCTTCTTTATTTCGCTACTCTCTTCCAGAATGTCCTCCACAGGCATTGTTTCCTTTTGTCCTCTAAGCAGCATGCTTCTTCCATGCCGCCTTCTGGCTCATGAAAGGTAATTTGCAATGGCCAGCATGATCATTGTTTTACCCAGAATTGATAACATGGAAAAATGAACACCAAATGCGTTAGTGCTTTTTTAGCTTTTTAATGACCTTGCCAGTTAAGAGAATCAACTTGTTTTTTCCCAACGTGGGTTAGACATTAAACGGAATTGTCCCTAGGTCGTCATAGCTGAGTTATCTGATTCTCCTACTCCCATGCCCACCAGGAAGGAGAGGCTGGGCTGGAACAAGTCCCATGGGACTGTGGTGGGGCTCGGTCCGGGGCTAGGTGTTTTGTGTGTGAGGCTGGAGGGCAAGAGGGAGTCTGCAAGTGCAAGTCCAACATGGGTAGCTGTCATGCGAAGGGGCTTGTCAGAAGGCAGGAGGAAAATGCAGACGAGGAAAGGCCAGCAGGAAGAGAGCAGTCTGCCTTCCGGCGCCTGAAACCAAGCTTGCTTGCCGGCCTCGGCTTGAGCAACGCCAACTGAAGGGCAGGGAACATTCACTTAAAGTGTCTGGAAAGTGGGACACAAGATCCAAACTGACGTCACATCAGGGGATGAACAAGAAGCCAACCTATTACAGAACAGAGTAGCGGGTAAGAGCCCAGATCAGCTGTGAATTTGGGCAGATTACTGCTCTACTCCTGACTTCAGTTTCCTCGTCTGTGATATGAGACTATCGTAAAATTAGAATACTTAGCTCATAGGGCAACTGTAAGGATTCAAAGAGATCATATTTATAAAGTACTTCATACCGGCTTATAACTCTTCAAATAACTACATTTCTGCTCAAATGTTACCAGTGAGCCACCTCTGACCATCCTCACTACTTAAAATCGTAACTCACCCCAGCACTTCCTGTCCCCATTTCCTGTTTATTTTCTCCATAGCTCCTATCACTCACTTATTTTAGCAATTACTTATAAATGTTTTCAATGTTATCATTCTCCCTCCATTAGAATGAAAACTGAATGAGAGGAGAGTCTTTCGTCAGTTTTGTTCGCTGATTCTATCCCTAGCATGTAGACATACTGCCTGGTCAAGTGCTCGTTAAATTTAGTTGTTGAATAAATAAGCATTGGTTAACATTATTATCATTAATACCATTCCTGGGTCAGAAACTCTTGACAATCCCTTGAGCTGAGAAAGTAGGGGAAGGTAAATATAAAAAACCTGGGTTAATCATTTGTACATTTTTACTTGGTCCTAGGTGAAGCTTTCACATCTTGTCCTCTGTATTAACCACCAAAAACATCCTGGGATCTTTAGAGCAAAGGTAAAAGAGAAAGGACAGAGGGTGGGTTCAGTGGCTCACGCCTATAATCCCATCACTTTGGGACAGGAGAATCACCTGAGGTCAGGAGTTTGAGACCAGCCTGAGCAAGAGCAAGACTCCATCTCAACAAATAATAGAAAAATTAACTGGGCATGGTGGTGCGCACCAATAGTCTCAGCTCTACTTGGGAGGCTGAGGCAGGAGGATCTCTTGAGCCCAGGTGTTTGAGGTTGCAGTGAGCTATGATGATGCCACTGCACTCTACTCAGGGCGACAGAGCAGGACTCTGTCTCAAAAAAAAAAAAAAAAAAAAGAAAGAAAGAAAAGAAAAAAAAGAGGAAGGACAGAGGCCTGACCATCTGAGATCCAAGTTAGGGAAGGGAACTGGCTATACTGTTGGCCCTGGAGCCCAGGGCACAAAGTCTGCGATTCATGTGAGAGGGATACATTTGTTACAGCTATTGCTCTGTGACTGATGGGTGTTAGCAGATTTTCATTTTAAAAGTTAACTTTTCAAAAGAAGACAGACTAATGGCCAACAAACATATGAAAAAATGCTCAACATCTCTAATTATCAGGGAAATGCAAATCAAAACCACAATGAGATATCACTTAACTCCAATGAGAATGGCTTTTATCAAAAAGTCCCAAAACAACAAATGTTGGCGTGGATGCAGTCATAGGAACACTCCTACACTGCTGATGGGACTGCAAGCTAGTACAACCTCTGTGGAAAGTGATACGGAGATACCTCAAAGAGCTGAAAGTAGAACTACCATTTGATCCACCAATCCTATTACTGGGCATCTACTCAAAGGAAAAAAAATTCTATAAAAAAGACATCTGCACTAGAATGTTTATGGCAGCACAACTCACAGTTGCAAAGATGTGGAAACAACCCAAGTGCCCATCAATACATAAGTGGATTAATAAAATGTGGTATACGTATACCATGGAGTTCTACTCAGCCACAAAAAACAATGGTGATCAAGCATGTCTTGTATAGAGCTGGATAGAGCTGGAGCCCATTCTACTAAGTGAAGTATCACAAGAATGGAAAAACAAGCACCACATGTAGTCACCAGCAAATTGGTATTAATTGATTAACACTCGTGTACATACAGTACCAAAATTCACCAGGTGTTGGGCAGGTGGGAGGGGTGAGGAGGGGATGGGTATATTCACACCTAATGGGTGTGGTGCACACTGTTTGGGGCACTGACACGCTTGTAGCTCTGACTTGGGGAGGCAGTAGAGGCAATATATGTAAAAATTTGTACCCCTGTAATATTCTGAAAATTTTTTTTAAAAGTTTGTTCATTTTCTTATTTATTTTCTGATTACACAAGTAATATTGGCTATGTTCCCTTTGAAATCGTTTTCAAAAAATATAAAGTCCAAGTCCTTCTTGAGCATACCTCCATCTCGCCAATTCCTCCCTGGGGGTAATCTTTGGAGTCACTTGTTAATGTCTGCAGGCCTTTGCCAGAGCATTCATAGAGTGTGTATGTATAGATGTGTGTCTACACATACATGTGTGTGCATATGTGTGTGTGTAATTTTGGTTGTGTATTTTTAAAAACCTAAATGCTGTCATCCTCTATATATTACTTGTATATCATCTTGTAATATATGTTTTATATCACTTTGTGTAACTTTCTAGAGATCTACCTCAGTTCTCAATGGCAGGAGAAGTTAAGTTAATGATGAATCATCTTTAAAATAATTTTTAATAGAATCTATTTTTAGAACAGTTTTAGACTTACAGAAAAATTGAGAAAATAGTGCAGAAATTTCCCTTATGCATTTCCCCCAGTTTCTCCTATTATTAACATCTTAACATTTGCTACAATTAATGAACCAACTGAAGTTTAGTTGATGAATAAATGATTAAATTTATTAACTAAAGTCTACAGTTTATTCAGATTTCCTTGGTTTTACTTAATATCTTTCTGTTCCAAGGCCCCACCCAGGAGACCACATTACATTTAGTCATCGTGTGTCCTTAGGCTCCTCTTAACTGTGACAGTTTCTCAGACTTTCTGTGTCCTTGCTGACCTTGACAATTTGAGGAGTTTGGTCAATGCCCTTCAGTTGGGATTTGTCTGATGTTTTTCTCATGATGAGACTTGGGTTATGGGTTTGGGGGAGGAAGACCACAAAGGCAAAGTGCCATTTTCATCACATCACGAATATACACCATCAACATGACTTATCACTGCTGATTTTGACCTTGATCACCTTGGATGAGGTAGTGTTTGTCAGGTTTCTTCGCTATAAAGTTACCTCTTCCTCCTTTTCATTTTGTATATATTAGAAGGAAGTCACTATTCATAGTTCTACTCTTGAGTAGGGATTTATGTTCCCTTCCTGGAGGGCAAAGTATTATGTCTATGTAAATTGTTTGAAATTCTCTTTCACAAGAAATTTGCCTCTTCTCTCACATTTATTTAATTTATTCAATCTTTTTTTTATGTCAGATGGACTCATGGATATTTTATTTTATCCTTTGAGTTATAATCCAATACTACTTTATTTTCTTGCTCAAATTGCTTCAGCTTTGCCACTGAGAGAGCTTTTAGTTATCTCCTATATCCCTTTGACATACTCCCACCAATGTAGGTTTGGTTTTGGTTTGGTTTTTTGTTTTAAGCACTTTCTTATTTTGTGGAGCTACATGATGTTGACCTTGTATATTTCCTACCCTGTCCTTCAATCGGCCATTTCTCCAAGGAGCACTTGTTCCTTTTACTGGAGAATGGTATATAAAACCAAGATCTTGCCAATAGGTGTGCACTTGTGGTGAGCAAATTAATCGTTCCAGGAGTGCCAATTCAGGAAAAACAAAAATGTCTAAGGATTACATTTTTAAATCAAAATGAATAGTATTTAATTTAAGAGTGCTATTGTTGAATCTGAAGGAAAAATGTGTACTTCAGGAACTTTTACTTTTTGGAAAAGAATGAAAATCTAGACATCTTTGAGAGGCAGATTTTTCATCTTTTGCAGCTTACATATTGTAACATTTTGTAATTCACAAAATGATATCATATGATCCTTAGATAACATGCAAGTAGATGTTATCATTTCCACTCTGTAAATGGGGAAACCAAGGCACAGAGGAGTTTTGTGACTCTGCCCACCAACATCACAGATGAACTGAAGCTAGAATTAGTTTATTCCAGTCAAAGCAACATTTTGGGCTGAGATTTTTGGCAAAGAGCTAGGAAATGCAAAGATGAATAATTGACATCCCCAGGACCCCCTTAATTTTCCAGAGCTTCTCTCTCTAGCATGTCTCCAGATTAGGTAAGACATTGTACTTGTGCTAGGGAGGAACAGGTTCTCCCAGGTGAAGCAGGTTTTGAGACCTGCCCTTAAGTATCCCCTTTCCCCTCCAATACCTCTGCTATGTAAAACCAGAAATGAGTTCTTAGGCTGTTTCCTAAAGCCAGACCAGGGGCTCAAACTCAAGTACCTACAGTGTCAGACAGGTAAAATGAGTACAGCAGGCCAGGTATAAGACAAGGCACAGCACAAGTGTCATGATGAATGGTGGCTGCCACCTGGCCTTCATCACATCTACTACCCAGCAGGAGGGCAGCCTAATCATTGACAAGTAGGCTGTAGGCCTAATGTTGCCACATCCTTCCAATTTTTCAAGAGAAGCAGAAAAGCCCTGATCAGACCAAGACTGTGGTTTCAGCTTTCAGGCTACTTTTTGTTTTGTTTTACTAAATGTTGTTTTTTTTTTTTTAAAAGACAGAGTCTTACTCTGTTGCTGGCCGCAAGGGATCCTCCCACCTCAGCCTCCCAGTGTGCTGGAATTACAGGTGTGAGCCACCTTGCTTGGCCTTTATTTTACTTCTGAGCTAGCATTTGTTTATCATTATCATAGGCAGTGGTTTTGCCCAAGGTCATTCGGGTGACAATATTTGCACATTTTTTCAATAGGCACTTACTGCATGTAATTTTCATTCAGGAAATATTTATTGAGCTCTTATTACAATTGTTCTGGACTGTGGATACAGAGATTATTATTCTAAGGTTATCCAACATGGGTGGAGTGTATTGGCTTGGGACATATTATCAACTGATAATCCTCATTCCCTATAGTATAAATATTTATTTGAATATCTACTATGTGCTCCCACTATGCCAGTTATCAGGGATGCTATGATGACTGAGATATGTCCCCACTTTAGGTTACTTCTAGTTTAGTAAACCATCCCATTTGAAGTGGGAAGATGGTGGAGTCACAGGAAGGATTTAAAAGAAGATTATAGGTTGAATATCCCTGACCCCAAAATACAAAATCCGAAAGGCTCTAAAATCTGAAACTTTTTGAGTGCTGATGTGATGCTTAAAGGAAATGTTCATTGGAGCCTTTCAGATTTCAGATTTTTGGATTAGGGATGCTGAACCATTGTAAATATTCCAAAATCTGAAAAAAAAAATAGAAATCTGAAACACCTCTGGTCCTGAGCATTTCAGATAGGGATACTCAACCTGTATTTAGAGATCCAGATATACTCTTATAACCAGGGCAACATCTGCTTTCCTGCCTTGTATAAATTCTAGCACAGTTCACATGCACATGTGGGTGCTTAATAAATGCTCTTTCAAGGTGATAATAATGAATTGAGATATGGAAACCTGAAACTGCTTTCTAGGAGCATGGCTCAGGGGGTGGAATGCTTTACAAAGAGTCCCTGTGAGAAAAGGCAAAAGGAATTGGGGTTACTAATAGCATATCATGGAGAAAAGAAGGTTAAGGAGAATTTAATAGCCATCTTCAAATATCTAAAGGGATATTACTCATGTGTTTTAAACATCAGTTCTTGTCTACTAAGGACAGGACATGAGGGAATTATCTTAAATGGGAGCAGGAGGGCCTTAGATTAGATATCAATGGGGGGAAAATCCCAGCTGAAAGGATTGTGAGATGCTGGAAGGCAATGTGATTTAGTGAAAGGACATGGTTATTTTAAGAACGGGCTACTGGTGATTATTGGGGGAGTAGAGAGCTTGGGTCTTCCAAGTCAGCCAGTTACTAGTTGTATAATCTTGAGCAAGTGACTTCACTTTTCTGAAGCTCAGTTTTCTCATTTGTTAAATGGGAATAATAACAGCATCTATTTATTGGATTGTTATGAGATTAATTATACTAAGTATATAAAGCCATTAGCCCAAGGCCTGGCACAGAGTAAGGCTCAACCAATGATGGGTGCCATTCCTTACTGTTAATCAGCTACAGTCTTACCTGGGAAAAAAATACCATACACATAAACTCCATTTTCAGACACATCAAACAAACAAACAAACAAACAAACAAACAAATATATTACTGTGTGTGTTGTGGGCCTTGCAGTCTCTCTGAGGACACATGATATGAACACTCAGAAAGTTAAATAAGGCCAGGCATGGTGGCTTACGCCTGTAATCCTAGTACTCTGGGAAGCGGAGGCAGGAGGATCATTTTTGCTCAGGAGTTCAAGACCAGCCTGAGCAAGAACAAGACCCTGTCTCTACTAAAATAATAGAAATTAGCTGGACAACTAAAAAAAAATTTATATATATATACATATATAAATTAATTAGCTGGGCATGGTGGCACATGCCTGTAGTCCCAGCTACTCAGAGGCTGAGGCAGAAGGATTGCTTGAGCCCAGGAGTTTGGGGTTGCTGTGACATAGGCTGACGCCATGGCACTCTAACTTGGGCAAGAGAGTGAGACTCTGTCTCAAAAAAAAAAAAAGTTAAATAAATGTAAAATTAAAATAATGGAGTCAATAGAGTGAAGTGGTTTATACCATGGAATCAGTAAACTATGTGAGCACTTAGAACAGAGCTTGGCATCTAGGAATTATTTGTCCTTGATAGAACAAAAGCACAGTCAAGGCACGGTCAATTTTTAAGTGAAAGGTTTAGAAAGATTTAAAGGAGTTCTCAGGTGGGAGAAATTGCTCCAAATTAATGTGGGCCAACCAGGTAGATAAGATTTGAATCTACTGATCTATAAATACCCAATGCACTTGCTCAGAGGGATCTTGGTTGTCTCAAACTATGATCAATTATTCACTATTTGAGTGTCCTCTGCTTTTATTCTTAAAACATTTCCAGTACTACTTTGAATACCTGACTTGTCAGTTTTGAAGAAAAGCAGTTATGTGTCTCTGATATTTTGAATACACCCAAGAAATAGTCCTCTACATTGTGATTGCATTCTATAAACTTTACTTCATGGCAATTATAACTCTGCAGCACATTTAACTTACTAATATTTATTGAAATATTTTTAGCTGCAAAAACATTTTATGTTCACTATTATTTATTAATGCCCTGTTTTAAAATATTACACATAAAATTTATTCCAGTGCACATTAGTAAATAAATTATGCTTGTAATTTCTAATGCATTTTTAATTATAAATTTATCCATGTCTACCTTTATTTATGATAGCAGTGTCTCACTGTTGAACATACTGTATATTAATGGAGACACTGTTAATTATGCATTCTTGGAAGTTGCATTCGACAAAACATACGAGTCTGTTTTTTACATTCTAAGTACTGTTAACATCAATTAATTTAGGAGTTGGCACTCACAGTACTAGCTAACCTTTAAAGCAAGAAACAGTACTATTTTAACAGTACTGGTTATAGGGCCTGAATTTTGGGAAGGGACAAGTAGCCAGAGAGATACTAAATACCAACCAGATGTTCCACTTTTACCTCAAGTACCTAAAAAGGGATCCTCACCAGAAATAATATTCAGCATGAAAACTCAATAGAACAAAGCTCAGTGAATCTGCCTAGTCCCCAGGACTGATCTGTACTTAAATAGTATCCTCAAAGTCCCCAGGACTGATCTGTACTTAAATAGTATCTTCAAAGTGTTACATTTAAGATTTTCTGGTTGGTTAATTCTGTGCTTCTGTTCTACTCACCAAATTCACCTTATTATAAGCAATACATTTGCTTGAAAAAATTCTTCATGCGAGTTTCCCAAGAATGGAAAAACAGCACCACATATACTCACCAGCAAATTGGTATTAACTGAGCAGCACCTAAGTGGACACATAGGTACTACAGTAATAGGGTATTGGGCAGGTGGGAGGGGGGAGGGGGCGGGTATATACATATTTAATGAGTGAGATGTCCACCATCTGGGGGATGGTCATGCTGGAGTCTCAGACTTGTGGGGGGAGGGAAGGAATGGGCATTTATTGAAACCTTAAAATCTGTACCCCCATAATATGCCGAAATAAAAAAAAATTCTTTACGTTGAAATGTCATTTAAATTTGAAAAAAATACTATATTGCTCTCTGAAATTACGCACTTCTAGGGGGCTTCTCGAAAATAATTCGAATGGATTTTTGACACCGAATTTACTCTTTTCCTGGAATTGCTTTGTACCACAGGAGTATAAATACCTATGTTTTCTCTATGGGAGGAAAAATATATTTCAAAATGAGAAGAAGCCAAAATTGGGAAAATAGCGGGGAAACATATTAACATATATAAAATATTAAGAATGCACATTTGCAGAGAAATTACAAGATGCCTTCATTATCCCAAAGCTTTGGCAGGGCTTGAAAGAGTGTTACTTTTATCCGATTATATTTACTCTGGGCTTGTTGTCATGTTTGGCAAAGTGGTATTTTCCATGTACAAATAATGCTTATAGAAAAGGAGATTTCCAATTGCTTTGCGTCATGTACATGTTTTGAGCATCTTTTCATTTAATGCACATTTTACCAAGTGTTTATAGTATTTTAAGCTTTTTAGTGTATAAAATGAAATAAAAATCTCATTCCTCATGGCCTATCGAGGAGACAGATTTATGTTGAAAGAACGTCAGAAAACGTGATAAACATGCAATGCAGAGAATCGAGCTCTTCATATGGCCTGTTAGGGAGAGGAGTTCTGGGAAAGCTTCCTGGAGGAAGTAGTATGTGAATTGGGTCTTCAGGAATGAATAGGATGCACTCAGAAATGGTTAATACAGCTTATACATATATCCACAATAAAAATATGTTTTTAGGCCGGGCGCGGTGGCTCACGCCTGTAATCCTAGCTCTCTGGGAGGCCGAGGCGGGCGGATTGCTCAAGGTCAGGAGTTCGAAACCAGCCTGAGGAAGAGCGAGACCCCGTCTCTACTATAAACAGAAAGAAATTAATTGGCCAACTAATATATATAGAAAAAATTAGCCGGGCATGGTGGCGCATGCCTGTAGTCCCAGCTACTCAGAAGGCTGAGGCAGCAGAATCGCTTGAGCCCAGGAGTTTGAGGTTGCTGTGAGCTAGGCTGACGCCACGGCACTCACTCTAGCCTGGGTAACAAAGTGAGACTCTGTCTCAAAAAAAAAAATATATATATATATGTTTTTAAAAAGCACTTGCATATTGGAATTTATTCTTCTAGAATCCTGCTATTATGTTACATAGAGAGTCAAAATAGCCACTAGAGAGATCACAAGGAGAAAAACCCAGAGTACCCTGGCCAACATCTTCAGCCATATGAGTGAGGCTATTATTAATTCTTCCAACTATTCTAGCTCCCATCTAATTGTAATTGCACCAGCAAGCCCAGGCAAGACTGGCAGGAGAACCACCCATTAACCCAGAGAATTCTGAAAAATAATAAATGGTGTTTGTTTTAAGCCATTAGAATAAAGTGACTAGAAGTTTACTGAGCGGAGATGGAAAGGGCAATTGAGGCTTGAGCAGGATGTTAGGAAAGCAAACACATAAAGGGACCTGATCCCTGCTGCCCATCTTGGTGTGTCGGGCCATAAGAGCTGGCATTTATGGAACCAGGCATTGTTCTAAGTACTCCTCACCGAATCTTTACAACAATCTAGATGAGAAAACCAGACACATAGAAGGTAAGTAAGTTGTGAAAGGCCGCACAGCTAGTAGATGTCTTTGAACCTCTGGCCACTGCCCTCTTTCTAATCCTGGGAACCAGAAGAAAAGTAACTTCCACCCCCTAATGTGGCTGCCTTTCCAAGCTGGACATGAAGGCTGTGAAACCTGATTGTCACGGATATACTGATGTATAGTTCCCTCTGCCTTCATGTCTACTGGAATACCCTAGCCAGCCCATGGCCCAGCGCCATCAGTGTGCTGTAAAAATATTAATTTTCCATGTGTGTTAGCTCTCATGGTCCTACCACCACACACCCTAGGTCAGGAGATAGGTCAATGTATGCTTTGCTCTTCAATGCCACTTCCACCCTCTGATACAACTCTGCCTTCTTGGAGGTTCATGCCATCTAGTTGTCCTCTCCTCTCTCCTCCTCGTCTACCTCCCTCCTCAGTGCTGTTCCTAAGTTGCAGAAGAGTGTGGGAAGCACCTCTGGTTTCTTTTGCAGCCCACATCTGTCTACCATCCTGGGAGCTTTTGGGGTCCACAAGCATCTCTTCATTGTCTCATCTTCAGTGATTTTTCCTCCACTCCTTTTCAGCTGGGCCCCCACTCCCATATGGCTCTTCATCAGAGGTTATTTGTTAAAACATCGGCCTCTGACAATAAGTTCCACCTTTGTGCACTGCTCCATCAGTGACTTCCATTATACCTGTAGTGGGACCTTCAGGCCAGTGACATCAGCCTTTCTGGAATTTTCTTACTTCCCTATCGAGTATATATTCTGTGGCCCTTTGGTTTAAGCACTCTTAAAAGCTGAGATCTTAAATTCCTTGACCTCACACGTGTCTGGTAAAACCCCTTCCTTGAATTAACCCAACTTCTTGCTAGCTATAGAAAAATCACACAAGCCATCATATTAGTATCACCATAAATTCAGAGTCTTCCTTTTCAACTAGACTCTCAATACTGTCCTTGAAATCTTACTATATATCTTTGCATGCCAATTTGCCACAGTAACTATAGTGTTTCAGACTTGACTATAAGCTTCTTGAGGCCAGGGTCCCTGTCTGGCTTTTTCACCACTGAATTTTCAGTGCCTTGGACAGGCTTAATACATAGGGACATTCAATAAGTACCTATTTACTAATTGAGGCATAGTAATAGTGGTAAGCATTCAGTAATGTTAGCCACATGCCACGCGTTGTTCTATGTGAGTTATATGTATTAGCTCATTTAATCCTCACAACAGCCCAATGAGGTTAGTTAGGACTTTTATCATTCCCATTTTACAGATAATGACATTTAGAGAGGCAGCTTGGAGTGATGAAGTCACAAAACTTGTAAATGGCAGAGTGGGCATTCCAGCTTTAGAACCTATACAAGCTACAGTTGATTTCAGTTTTAGATAGGTTGAGGTTAACATGCCTAAGGGATGGTCAGGCAGCTGTGCTTCAGATTGGAGCTAGAGAGAAGGGAAAATGGAGAATAAGATTAGGGGGGAATAGATAACCTGGTGATCTGAGAAAATGAAATATCTGAACTTGTTAGAGGGAGTATAGCTCATTGGCAGAGCATTTGACTGCACACTTGTTCACATCTGTTGCTTTGGTGAAGTGTCTCCAACAATCTTCCTGATGCAACTATCGTGGTGTGTGTACAAGAGCACATCTGGGTGCTAAGGTGCGTTTTTTTTTTCTAGTATAGGTATGTGGTAAGAGATCATAGACAGTCATCTACTACATAACGACAATGACAAGCTGTGTATAGGATGGTGGTCCCATAAGATTATAATGCGGTACTTTCACTGTACTTTTTCTATGTTTAGACATGTTTAGCTACACAAATACTTCCCATTGTCTTACACTTGCCTACAGTATTCAGTACAGTAACATGCTGTACCTCTTTGTAGCCTAGGAGCGAGCCATATGCTATACCACATAGCCTAGGTGTGTAGGAGGCTATACCATCTAGGTGTGTGTAAGTACACTCTGTGATGTTCGCACAACCATGATATCACCTAACGATGCACTTCTCCTAACCTCCTCATTAAGTGACACATAACTGTATTTGAATACATGGGTAGATCCATGGTGTATTTGTTGGTGACTTTAAAATTGAGTAGCAGTCCCTCAAGGATGAAATTCAACCTAGACTTTTTTCTTTTGCTAAGGTGCATTTTTGAGAGACTTCTCAGATTATCTCTCACATGAAAGAACACTACATTGCACTGCTTGAGTCTTTTATTTCCCCTTCTCTGTGGCTTCCCCCACAGATTTCCTCTGAGAGAGAAGAGAGAGAAAGGGAGATACACAAACATTCAGCTCCCATTCTGTGCCAGTCCTCTTACATCTCACTGAAACCTTCTGGCAGTTCTTGAGGAATATTAGTATCATCTCCATATTACAGATAAAAGAAATAACTAACATTTACTGCATGTTTATTATTTTTAGTGTTGAGTGTTTTCCAAGCATCATCCCATTCTATTCCCACAGCAACACTCTAAATTTGGAATTATTGTTATTGATGGGAAAACTGAGGCTCAGAGAGGGGAAGTGTCATGTCCTAGGACACACAGCAAGTTAGATAGTCAGCATTTGAACCTAGGTCTTTTTTTTTAGACAGAGTCTCACTCTGTTGCCCTGGCTAAAGTGCCATGGCGTCAGCCTAGCTCACAGCAACCTCAAACTCCTGGACTCAAGCGATCCTTCTGCCTCAGCCTCCCAAGTAGCTGGAACTACAGGCATGCGCCACCATGCTCGGCTAATTTTTTCTCTATGTATTTTCAGTTGGCCAATTAATTTCTTTCTATTTTTAGTATGTGTGTGTGTGTGTGTGTGTGGGAGTGTCTCACTCTTGCTCAGGCTGGTTTCGAACTCTTGACCTTGAGTGATCCGCCCCCGCCCCTTGGCTTGCCAAAGAGGTAGAATTATAGGCGTGAGCCACCGCGCCCAGCCTGAACCTAGGTCTTTCTGATACAGAGCAGCTTCAGCACTAATATCTGGATGCACTGAGGACTTTTCTCCATGGAAGTGGGGAGAAAGAGGAAGATTCGACGGAGAAGCTTAACGTTGATTTCTGCTCAAGTACAGCCGCGGGCATATTTTGCCAGAACTCCCAGTCAATCCCTGACCTAGGCCTTTCCCGTGGCTGAAGAAGCAATGCGCATGCGCACGGCCTCCCGCCCGGCCCCGCCCCCCGGGAGGACGCCGCGCCTTGCTTTCAGCTCTGGGGCTTGCGCACTACGTCCCCAGCCAGAGGCTCCTTCCCGGCCAGGGACTTCCGGAGCGCCGGGGTGTGGTTCCGGGTCGTAGCGCGGCTCGGGGCAACAGGGCTGCTGCTCGGCGGGCCGGCAGCGGCGAGCAGCAGGGGCATGAGGGTGAACCCGGGAAGCGGAAGCTGAGCGGGCCGGGAGGAGCGCCGGTCCCGTGGATCCCAAGAGTGCAGAGCTCGGGGCAGGGGCCGGGAGGCGTGGGGGAGCCGGGCCCTCCCCTCAGGAACGTGTCCCGGGGCCGACCCGGCCCGTAGTGTGGAAGCAGCTTCAGGTAAAGGTTGTCCCAGCCGCTAGCTCCCTTGCTCGCCCGCCAGCCCACCAGCTCGCCCGCCTGCAGGATCTAGCGGCCCCCCTCGCTCCTCTGGTGTCGGCGCTGCCCAGCGGGCCTCCAGTCAGGCCCTTGCTCAGGTGGCCTGGGAGCATCCTTTTCCTGGTCCTTTCCACAACCGGAGGCTGTCATGAGTCTGACAGCCTGGTGTGTGATTTAGAGGAGGAGAAGCTAGCGGACCTGGTAGTGTTGGTGTGGGGGCGGGTGTGAAGTTGGCTCCGGCAGTTTCTGGCCCTGTGATATCTGGGTGCCCTGGTCTCCATGATGTGAAAACTTAGTTTTCCAAGCATTGCCTGTTTGGTACTTGTTTCCTAGCCACTTCTCCTCATGCCCCCAGGGTAA
Organism: Microcebus murinus; assembly: GCF_040939455.1. NCBI lineage: Eukaryota > Metazoa > Chordata > Mammalia > Primates > Cheirogaleidae > Microcebus > Microcebus murinus. Next base: position 84,764,008 of record NC_134115.1, on the reverse strand, counting down.
ACAGCCTCAGAGACATTTTTCTAGCTAGAGTACTGCTGGAACTTTGATTCAGTTTTATGGGAGTGGCAAGGAGTCTTCTAGATTTGTTTAAGTCTGAAAAGATTGTAGTTTAAACAAGAATATTTAACTAGAGACCCAAAAATTGACTCAGAAATTGGTTAAAAGTTTATTTTGAATGCAAATAATTTTTGAAGCCCACCACAGTACCTGGAACTGTGCAAAGCACCAAGTTGTTATAAACCAAAATCAACACCAACAGAGTTCAAAACTTTCCCAAATGTGAACAATCAAATGGAGACACATCAGTTAAAAAAAAGTCAGCATTCTCATTCTATTTTTGACAAGCAGAAGGGGTGGATCCCTAATGTTAATACCCACTTGAGCAGAAAAGGAGGCACCATATTTTATTCCTCATGTTCTATGAGCCCTCACAAGGTGCTCAGTAAACACTGAAAGAGTTATTGATGAAGCAATAATTATTTTCATCTTTTTCAGTTTACACACCTGCAAGATTCTGGAGCCTATGGGGCATGCTGGTAGCCCCTTTCCTGTTCATCTGTGTGCTCATACCTGCTTTCAGCTTATGTGAGTGCCAGACTGCACTTATGTTCCTCTACATCTCTTGATCTGGCTCCTGGCTACCTTTCCAGTGTTTGCTCGAAAAGGTCCCTTCCTTCCTTACTCCACCCCGATCCATTACTCTAGATGAGAAAGATCTCAAATCACTTTAGTTCTTTACTGTGTCCATTACTTTTTATAGGATATTCTACCTACCCTGCCTGCCTAGAAGGTTTCCCCTTTTATCTTTCTAACTATTGAGGTGCTACCATGACCCAGCTAAAGCTGGCCTTCCCCAACCAATTCAGGACAACACAAGCTGCAAATGATTTCTTCTCTGGAATCCTATAAATACTTATTATCATATCTACAATTATTTCATTTAGCAAACATTTATTGAGTATGGATATATGCCAGCTACCATGCTAGGCAATGTAGAGATAAATAGGTCTCAGTCTTTGCCTACAGGGAGCTCAATTTAGTGATAGAGAAAAGGAAATTAATAATTCCAACATTGCTAAGTACACTGAGAGTTATTTTTGTGAGACAGTAGTAGTACAGAATGGGAATGGATCATTAACTTTCGAGGGATGGGATGTGGCCAGGTAATGCTTCATAATGTGAAGTAAATGAAACTCTATTCTTTACTATATATTATATATAGGCTTCTCTTATTTAATCATTTTAACCTCACTTTACAGATAAGGAAGACTCAGGATAAATTACACATTTGGTATGAGACAGAGCCAGGATTCAACTCAGGTCTATCTGATGCCTAAATCTGTGCTTTTTCCATTACATGTTTTGCTGCCTTTTACATACCATAGCTTTCTTTATGCAAATACATATTGAAACAGCTATACAGGAGAAAAAATATGAATATTAAAATAGTACAGAAATCCTTTAAATATAGAAAAGACAAGGAGTTGGCAGGTGGGTCACCTCAACTTTGAGAAGACAGTCTATAGAGAATAAGCACAGACTCTGGATTCAAATTCCTGCTCCCTCCTCTTACTGGATATGTGGCCTGTGGCTCATAACTCTAAGCATCATTTTCCTCTAGGGGTTGGGATAGGAAATAATAAAGACCACTTGGAGTGTTGTGAATATTTGATGAGCTAATGTGGATAAAGTGCCTGGTATGTGATAAGGTCTCCCAAAATGATAGCTGTAATATGCAGAGATACATTGCTTGTGGCATGGTTTTAGAGTGGTGAATGAGTTTACAACCTATGTAAAGCAAGCCATTGCTTTTAGCAGGTTACTGGGATGTAAAGTTGGAGGGACAGTAGGAGTCACAGTCAGTGAGGGTTTGAGTGTAAGGCAAGAGAGATAAATACTAGTTTCTGCTTATAACTTTTCTTGTTCGTAAGTACTTTGAGGTCTTTGATTCATTCAGCAGTGCCAGGCAAATGTTAGATCTTGGGGATACAAAGAGGAATAAAACTTTCCCCACCCTGAAGTTGAGGGAGATGTATGTACTGGTGAACTGTAATACTATGGGTACTAAAGTAGAAGTCCCTACACGAGTACCAGGGAGGACAAAGAAGGGAATACTGGTGATGGTAGCTAATGAGTAATTACTGTCTGTTTACCAGCATTGTATTAAATGCTTTATCTCATTTTTTTTTCTTGTGCGAGAAGGTACAATTAGCATCCTGATTTTACAGATGAGGAAACTAGGCCACAGAGAGGTTAAATAACGTCCTTGAGTTTATATAGCTGGGGAGTTGTGAGCTAGAGGGGACTATCTATTAACCTCAAGAATCTCTTCAGTACCACATCATGTGGATGGTGACCCCTTGGAGAGGCTTCAGGGAGAAGGTAGCCCTTGAGCTGCTGCTGTAGTGTGCCAGTCACTGTGCTGGGCAACAGAGATAATGAGGAATGGAGGTGGCCTTTGCACTGAAGGAGCTCATCGCCTAACCTGTCACTTTCTTTCTTTTTGGTGGTGGTGGGGGGCTTGTTTTGTTTGTTGACTCATAACTGAAGACTTCAGAAATTTTTGTAGTTCAGTAAATTTATATATTTCTGGCTAAGATAATTTGCTGGAAATGTGTTATTCTGATTTATAGGCTTTATTAAGATATAGCAATAGATACCAAATTATCATATGACAAGACATACTATTCAATTACAATTTTTCCCCATGGGTAGTGCCCTGACTTTGTTTCTGTGAGTTTGAAGTTTTTGAGAAATTTAGGCTTAGAGTTAGCACATTTGAGCTTGTGTTAAATTTAAAATGATTGAGTACTTATATTTCAGTCATTTTAAATACCTTTGTATACTTTGTTTTAATCTTAATAACTCTGTGAGTTAGGTGGTATTATAGTATCCCCATTTAATACAAGTAGCCTAAGGCTTGTGGTTAAGTGTGTTACCCAAGAGTAACACAGCTAATGAGTGATAGAGCCAGAAAAAACTGGCCAAAAAAGAGTAAAGTCTTTATTAACTCGTTTTCTTTTGAGCATCTACCCCTGAGGTCTTCCAGCCGATGTCCATTATGTACTATACCAAGTAGGATGGGCCTTGGTGAACTGGAGAGCATGTGCCCTATCTAAAGGTGGCAGATGCTGCTCAGTTCCAGTTGCCATGTGAGGAAGTGGGGCCAGTGTCCTTGGCTCTTCTATTTGTTTGAAAAAATATGGAAATCTGGAGCTTAATGTATTTTGTTTAGAAATTTGCCATTTAAAACATTATTGTGTAGACCAAAATGTGTGTGTGGAATCCTGGGCTGCCTGATTATGAACTCTGATCTACCTGGCTGATGGAATTTTGGTAGCCACTATTCAAAGCAGAAGGTACAACACAATGTTGTGATTGTTGATCAGAAGTCTTCAGGTGAATTGTCAGCATGAGGGGGTGTTGTAGATCATACTGATATCTTTTAAGTAGTGGCAAGCGAATGCTTTTATTATAAAATCAGGCTAAATTTCAAGAGGAATGGGATTTGGATGACGAGATGGCCTTATAATACTTTTGTGCTGTTAGCACTTTAAATGGTGCCAGATCTCTTGGCCTTCTCCACAATAGCAGGAAGTGGTATTGTAAATTTGTTAAATACTTTTATTTACTTTATTTCCTTTAATCTTGGTAGGCCTGTGAGATAGATGATATTATAAAGGGGGTAATAAAAAAATCAGTCGTGTGTGGGGGTGTGCACCTATAGTCCCAGTTACTCAGGAGGCTGAGGTAGGAGGATTGCTTGAGCCCAGGAGTTCGAGGCTGCAGTGAGCTATGATGGGGCCACTGCCCTCCAGCCTAGGTAACAGAGCGAAACCCTGTCTCTAAAAAAAATTAAAGAGGATAAGCACCACCTTTTGAGATAAAGAAATTGGTTCCCAGTAAATCATGATTTAGAAGAAAGTACACTTGCCGGAGAGGGACTTGCAAACTGCATACAGCTATACCACTAACAGTCTTTGGATTTTGGTCACTTCACTTACAAATCTTTGAATCTTTTTTTCCTTTCTGGATAATAATGAGGAGTGAAATTCAAGACTTACTGAAGTCTTTTCAGGATGCCATGCTTCTGATTCTAACTGATCTGATTAAAGTCACAAAACTGATTTTTGGCAGACTCTAGTGGAGAATGGCTCAAATCTAAAATGCTGCTCCTCTTTCTCTTGTTGGCAGGTAGGTAGGCGCGACTCAGCTCTTCCCTCTGTTCTTTATTCATTACTTCCTCTGGGAAAGGATCTTGATGGACCAGGCGCTGCCTGAAAGCATACAGTGCTTGTTGACTATATACACACAAGATTGAAAGAGGGCATAGAGATACCCAGCAGAGTGAGAGAAATATGGTCAGGGAGTTCCCAGCCCAAGAGTTTAATGTATTTTTATTTTAATACCCAGCTTCCACAAGGTGAAAATTGAAGAAATATTGGTCTTCTGGATACTTGTTTTCATTCATACTCTATTGTGTATGAAATAACATAGAATATAAAAATAGAATAAATCCTGAGCAGTCATCAAAATTTATTAACTCTAGTTGGCAGCAGTGTAAATATATTGGGGAAATAGATTTAATATAGGAAACAAAAAAATTTCGACCAAAAATAGGAAACAGTTTTAAGTAATTGAAAGTGAGAAAAATGGGAGAAACCACTTAAAAAACCTGAAATTCTGGAGAGAGCAAAAAGGTATTAAAATAACTCTTGGAATTAAGTTATGGTAATTGCTTGTGAAATAAATTGACTATTATGTCACATTTACCCCTAAATATATGCATTTTTGGATTCATAATATACTTAGGTATACTTTTATGAATGATTATATTATTGATGCAAAGTGGATGGAATGTGCAAAACTTCAAAAGAATAACATTTAAAAAATTCCCTATGGACTCATTTTAAGGTACTGTATTATAAATAAGGAATAAGCTTGACATGGTGGCTCATACCTGTAATCCTAGCATTTGGGGAGGCTAAGACAGGAGGATCACTTGGGGCCAGGAGCAACAGCCTGAGCAACATAGTAAAACCCCATCTCTACAAAAGAAAATAATTAGCCGGGTATGGTGACATGTGCCTGTAGTCCCAGCTACTCAGGAGGCTGAGGCAGAAGGATTGCTTAAGCCCAGGAGTTTGAGGTTGCAATGAGTTATGATGACACCACCACACTCTAGCCCCAGCAAAAGAGTGATACCCTGTCTCACAAAAAATAATAAATAAATAAAAGAAAGAGAGAAAGAAAAGAAAATTGAAGGAGTGTTTGAAAAGAAAATAAATATTTGGTCTGCACTTTGGTTACTGACATAAAGGGGGCTGATGAACTGAGGTGCCGACTTGAATCTTGAAGCAGTATGAGGTGGGGCTTTATAGTCATACATTTCTTGGATTTGAATACTTGGTTCAGTATTTTTGTTTTTGCTTTTTTGTAGAGATGAGGTCTCTCTGTATTGCCCAGGCTAGTCTCGAACTCCTGGCCCCAACTGGTCCTGCCTTGGCCTCCCAAAGTACTGGGATTATAGGTGTGAGCCACTATAACTGGCCCATAAATTATTATTTAATTAAAAAAAATTTCAATTTGAAATTGGTATTAACAAATATGGGTGGAACCAGTGACCATAATTTCACTAATGTAGGTGATTCTGCAGTTATAAATAGATCATATATTCTCAAGTTAGTTTTTACTTCAGTTATTTTGCACTTAGAACATGGTTTCATATATCTTCACATAAATGATCTTAAGATTCCCAGGCTAGCTTTCCTCGCCCTGCCCCCAGATCCTATTAAGACAGTATCCTGGAAAAAGAGTCATATTTGTATTGGTGGCACCAGTGTCCCAGTGCTGCCATCACCTTTTTAGTGGCCAGCAAGACGATGAGTAGGCCTGTGACAGCTCTGTCTTTAGTTTCAGAGGGAGTACACTCCTAATTCTGTGGAGTTGGGGTTGGCCATTGGTAGATAGATCTTGTTTGTGAGTTGAATGTTTGTATATTAGGAAGTGCTTTCTTGGTATGGAAAATTATAAGTGTGTTAAAAAGGCAAACCGAGGCACAATAAAATTGTAGAGTTTGAACACACAGCAATTCATGAATTGGACAGCTCCAAACCAGAAGTGATTCAAAGGCTCCACTGAGAGAATGCAAGGTGGAGGATTTTATAGGAAGAACATGGAAGAAAAGCAAAGAAAATATTTGATTGGTTACAGTTAAACAGTTGCCTTATTTGATCTATCCCAATGGAAAATCCCTGGTTATGTAAGTTGCTGCTGTTTCTGACTGGTTGATCTTGAGTTCTGTTGTTTTGTTTTTCATAGAGATATTTACAAGAAATGGCTCAAGTTAAGTTTTGCTTATGCTTACAAATCAAGCAAAGTTAAGGTCACTTAAGGCCTAACTGGTTTTATCTGCTCAGGGATTGTTCAGGCCTGGTCACTGTTTTCTTTTTCTTTTTCTTTTTTTTTCTTGAGACAGAGTCTTGCTCTGTTGCCCAGGCTAGAGTGCTGTGGTATCATCATAGTTCACTGCAACCTCAAACTCCTGGCTTCAGGAGATCCTCCTGCCTCAGCCTCCCAGAGTATTAGGATTCCATGTGTGAGCTACTATACCTGTCCTGTTTTTATTTATTTTAATAAGTATGAATTTCTATTTCACATTTTTTATTTTGTAAGAAAAAAATTGAAGATCAAAGTTTGTTGGATTGTAATTTTTCTGGTAACAGTAGTCAGTAAAAGTATGAATATTAAAATGTCATGATGAATTGTTGCCTTTTACTCTTTTCTAATTATCATATACTTCATAATTGAAATAGTTTCAGCATGTGCAATTAAGCATGATGGCCAGTTAGGTTTGTTTTTTTCAAATGTGCATGATGATTCTCCTATATACAATATAAAAAACATGCAAAAAATTTAACAAAGTGTTTGAGCATATTTAAATTAGGAAAATATCAGGCAAGATGTTTCTTTTGTAAACTACTTCTGTCCAAAGCATTCTGTATATTATCAGAATGAAAAATGACAGCACTTTGTCATCTGTTCAAATTGATATTGCACTCTTTGCAATGACAGCTGAAAAGGCCCACAGGTGCCATATAAAGAGGTGACCATGTTGTCATATTTCATTTCGGCATCCCTCTGCAAAGCCATAATTACCTAATTAGGTTGTTAATTAGGAGATTAGCATTTCACTATATTGATAGAATGCTCTTTACTGGCGTGGGGCTAGATACAGATTTGTCTGCCTTAATTTATAATCTCTGCCTGTTTTGTACTTATTTATTTGCTTAAGATCCTGGTGTGGGGCAATTCAGTTACCTGAGAAACAGTTTGTTTACAAGCTAATGAAGCTTTGATCACTGGATTAAAGTGGCTGAGTTAAAATATGAACAGAATTAAAAAGGTGGTCACATCCCCAAAATGGTAATAAAAATTCCAAGTTGGTATAACTTGTATTCTTGTTAGCATAGGCAACAAACACATGATAAGGATTCATGTTGGTGGCTGGGCATGGTGGCGTATGCCTATAATCCTAGCACTCCAGGGGGATTGCTTGAACTCAGGAGTTCAAGACCAGATTGAGAAAGAGCAAGACTCCAACTCTGCGAAAAATAGAAAAAATTAGCTGGATGCCGTGGCGTGCACCTGTAGTCCCAGCTAGTCAGGAGACTGAGGCAGGAGGATTGCTTGAACCCAGGAGTTTGAGGTGGCATTGAGCTATGATGATGCCACTCTACCTAGGGCAACAGAGTGAGACTCTGTCTCAAAAAAAATAATAATAATTCATGTTGGTGTAAAAAAATACAGAATACAAATTAAGCTAGACAAAGGATATTTTTTTAGTTATCTTTAATGACAAACCTCTATCATTTATACTTGGGACTTATACTTGGGACTTATAAGATATGTTATATATTTTGAATGTATTTCAGAAACTGAACCTTGGTTAACAACTGCAGAGCAAATATATTCAGTCTTAAGTTTAGACTTCCTTAGATAGTCATGCATCAGGGTTTATTTCATTTGTACCTTCTGTCCCTTAGTCTGTGCTTGGAACATTCTCTTCCCACAGTCTGCAGCCCTGAATGCTTATGGAATTTGAAGTATTTCACAGTAACCTTCACATGGTGAGCTCTTTGGAATAAGCACAGTTTTTATCAAATGTGTCTAACATTCTTTGGGGAAGTGGAAGGAAGGGGGAAATGATTTCCCTATGTTTTCACTATGTTTATAATTTTCATTATACACACATTATCTGCCTTTTTCGATTAAAGAAATTAAGAGTGTCTGAATAATGTTATTAACACTCTTCTCACTGAGGTAGTCTAGCTGCTTTTGATTTTTTTTTTTGGTATCAGTGTTAAAGTTGTAGAAACTGCATGTTTGCTCAAGTCCTTTTTTCTCATCATTTTGAGGAATCACATTTCTGTTTTATATCTAATTTTCTTTAACATTTAAAAAAATTAAAAATATTTTTATATTAAAATACTATGTGTAGGCTGGGTGCCTGGCTCACGCCTATAAAATCTTAGCACTCTGAGAGGCTGAGGTGGGAGGATCGCTTAAGATCAGGAGTTCGAAACCAGCCTGAGCAAGAGCAAGAACCTGTCTCTACTTAAAAATAGAAAGAAATTAAGTGGCCAACTAAAAATATATAGAAAAAATTAGCCAGGCATGGTGGTGCATGCCCATAGTCCCAGCTACCCGGGAGGCTGATGCAGAAGGATCGCTTGAGCCCAGGAGTTTGAGGTTGCTGTGAGCTAGGCTGATGCCACGGCACTCTAGTCCCAGCAACAGAATAAGACTTTGTCTTTAAAAAAAAAAAAAAATATATATATATATATATATATATATATATATATAATGTGTAAAATCTTCCAGTCACTTTAGTTTTCTGCTTAATTGTAATATTCATTTATTCAGTTAGTATTTGCTGAACCTATATTAGGCACTAGGCATATGTCTGGGAACTGAGCAATGAAAACTACAGGCACAGTCCCTGCTCTCATGGATCTTGCATTCTAGTAAGGGAAAGGATAGCCTAGATTCAGAAGTAGAACCTAGCTTGAGAACTGTTATAATAATGAGAGTCTAGGTGAGTATAGAGGAGCAACTACTCCAGACTTGATAAAGTGAAATCTTCCTGGGGCAGGTGATACCTAAATTGGGATCAGAAGAGTAAAGGAGAAAGACATGTCTAAATCAGGTGGCAGGAGAGAGAAAATTTCCAGAGAGAAGTATTATATTAATAGTATATATATATTCAAGGCTTGAAGTATATAGTTCCTTATGGCTGCAGTAGAAAGAACTAAGGGAGAAAATGGGAGATGGAGCTGCAGAGGGTAGGCAAGGTTCAGCCATATTAAGGAGTTTGGGAAGTCACTGAAAGATTTTAAGACAAGTTAGGAAACAATTGCAATAGCCTAGGTGAGAGATGGTGGCTTGGATTAGGTTATTGAAATGAAGAGAGGTGGATGAAATTTAGAATAATTAGAATGCACAGGACTGGTATGTAAATGGCTATAACCTTCATAGAAAAAGTCAAAGATCTTGATTTGGATATTCTACATGTTTTCTAATTTTATTTATGTGTGTGAGCACATCATAGGTAAGGGCTCCATAGTCTTATTTTCTACTTTGACACCAAAATGTGTAGCAACTAGTTTTCTTTTATGTGAATTGGGAAGGATACTCACATTTGAGTGTCACTTTTGGGTCCTACAATGGGACAACAGCTTTGTGAGGTAATGAGATAAAGAAGAACTGAAGCTCAGAGAAATTGTGACCCTACCAGTTTTCTCAGCTACTAGGTGGTAGAATTGGGAGCATACCCAAATCTCCAAAGCCTTTGTGCTTTCTGTCATGCCGTGTTGCCTTTCTTGTTTTATCTCCTTCAGTTTGTTTGTTCCTAAGAGAAGAGAAGGAAAAGCTGCTCCAGTGCATGGGGATTTGCTTCAGCAAAGTCAGATTTCTGATACAAGGATTAATCTCCCTCAACTAGAAATATAGATTAGCTGCCTCTACACAGGTCGCTAATATATGAGACAATTCTCTTTTCCCTAGGGTAAAAGACTTGGAAACTCCCATTTTCATACAAGGAATCTGACATCTATTTGATGTAATCAACGGGTATTACAAATTGTTAAAAAATTGTTTTCGAAGCAGAGTTTTGCTATATTGCCCAGGTTAGCCTTCAACTCATGAGCTAAAGTGATCCTTGCAACCTCAGTCCTCTGAATAGCTGGGATTACAGGCACAAGCTCCTGTGCCTAGCTCACAAATTGCTTAAAAATTTTATGGTTACTATTAACAGTTCTGTTCATTTAAGTACTTTGTTGGTGTCCTTGGGTTGGAATCACCTGAATTAGAGGAAATCTAGGATGCAGCATAGAGTCTAGTCTTCCTGTGTTTCTATCCCTTTTCTTTTTATTAATTGAGATATAATTTATATACCATAAAATTCACCCTTGTAAAGTGTACAATTTAATGGTTTTTAGTATATCCACAAAGCTGTATAACCATCACCATTATCTAATTCCAAATATTTTTGTCACCCCAAAAAGAAACCTCACATCCATTGGTAGTCACTCCTTATTTTTCCTCTCCCAGCTCCTGGCAACCACTAATGTATTAAATATTTTCTATCTCTATGAATTTACCTATTCTGAATCTTTCATATGAATGGAATTATACAGTACGTGGCCTTTTGTGTCTGGCTTCTTTTACTTAGTATAATGTTTTCAAGATTCATCTATGTTATAGCATGTATCAATACTTCATACATTTTTATTGCTTAATAATATTCCATTGTATATATATTCCACATTTTGTTTACCTGTTTATTAGTGGATGGATTTTTGGGTTATTTCTACTTTTAGGCTATTATGAATAATGTTACTATAAACATTCATATACAGATTTTTGTGTGAACATATGTTTTCATTTCTTTTGGGTATATTCTTAGGAGTAGAATTGCTGAGTCTTATGGTGACTCTTATGTTTAACATTTCAAAGAACTGCCAAACTGTTTTCTGAAGTGGCTGCATTATTTTACATTCCCACCAGCAATGTGTAAGGTCAGCCTCCTTTCTGCTTCTGCTCTCCTCAGGCTGTGTATTCGTTGGTCTGGGGTGGAAGCAACCCTAGGTTCTAAGCAGTCTACAAGCCTTTTTGTCTTAAAAGATGAGATATTTTCAATTTTTCTCTGTTTAGCCAGGTCCATTCTATAAGCATATGTGTACTGGGCCTTATATATTGGGCATTAGTGATAAGAAGTCAAATAAGGCTCATAGTTCTTTCCTCTCAAGGACTTCACAGTCCAGCAATGGGACTTCTTATTAGGAAAAGAGAGGAAAGGGGAAAACCAGTGAAGAAAGTTAACTGCTTGGAAATTCATGAATTTATACAACATCGATCCTAACTTTAAAATCTAGGCAAAGATTGGCTTTTTTTTTTTTTTAAACAGCTTCTGGGTTTTCCCCCCCTCATCCCACTCTTTATTATTGTTCCTTGGGTTTTGTCCCTAGGTCGCTGTTCTTCTTTACTTACATGTTCTCCTTGGGCAAAGTTCACATCTGTGGACTCATCTGTCACTTACTTATTGATGTCTCCCAAATTTGCTCAGACTTTTCTCCTAGGCTATCAGGTTTGTGTTTTGTCGGATCTCTATTTGGGTAATCTGTAGACATCTCAAGCTCATTGTGTCTGAAACATAACTCATTTCCTAGCTACCTGCTAACCTGTTCCTACTTTTGAGTTCACAGTTTAATTTGTTGGTACTGTCATGCAAGCCATAAACTTTCCCCTTCTCATCCTCCACATCCACTCAGTCATCAAGTTTTACCAATTTTTATCTCAAGTATTTCTTGACTATTTCTTGAATTCATAGAACCATCTCTCACTGCTTTAGTCTAGATTTCATTATCTCTTTCCTGTCACAGCTAGTCACAGCTTCATAACTAGTCTTCTGTCTTGTTCATCAAGTTAATCTTCTATACAACTGCCAGAGCAGTCTCTGAAATGCCAGTCAGTAACTTTGAACTCTGTGTAGCTTTAGTTACTAAGTACTACTAGTTCTGCTATTTCTTGCCTCATTGCCTGTCTCATGCTGTCCTATCTACCTCAAATATTGCTTTTTGGCCCCTCTTCCAACCTTTCAACTTCTCATCTTTGAAGATTCATCTTAGACCAGGGAATAAAAGCAATAGTAGTAATGGTAAACATTTGTATAATGCTTACCATAGGTCAGGCACATGACATAAGCACATAACATGTATTAATTTATTCAGTCCTCACAAAATCCTAAGAGGTAGCCACCAAAATCATTCCTATTTACAGATGAGGAAATGGAGACATAAAAGTTACTTTCCCATGATCCCATAGTAAGTGAGTGGCTGAGTCCAGACTTGAGCCCAGGCAGACTAATGCTTGATTGTTTGCTCTCAGCCTCTTCTACCTACCCTTTCTCAATCTCTGCTATTCCCTTCACTTCCCCACTGCAAAGTATAGTTATCCTCTCTTTACTTCTCCAATAACTCATACATGGCCTTATGTTAATTTGCAGTCCATAGAACGGATCTGGAGTGAATTATATTTTAAGCATTTCTGATCAAGAAGCCAACATTATGGATTACTTATTTTTTTTAAATAAAGATGGGTCAGTTGGAAGTGACCACTTCCATTATCTTGACCATAGTCATCTCTGTAAAGCCTTGTCTGAATATCCAGTTTCGTTTTTCTTTGTCTCTCCATAGTACATTATTATAAATTAAAAAATATATATATGATCTCCATATGTTGCCCAGATTGTTCTCAAACTCTTGGCCTCACGTGATCCTCCCACCTCAGCCTACTGAGTTGCTGGGATTACAGGCATGAGCCAACCATGCCTGGCTCAGTTCTAATTCTTTTTTTTTTTTTTTTGAGACAGAGTCTCACTTTGTTGTCCAGGCTAGAGTGAGTGCCGTGGCGTCACCCTAGCTCACAGCAACCTCAAACTCCTGGGCTCGAGTGATCCTTCTGCCTCAGCCTCCCGAGTAGCTGGGACTACAGGCATGCGCCACTATGCCCGGCTAATTTTTTTATATATATATATCAGTTGGCCAATCAATTTCTTTCTATTTATAGTAGAGACGGGGTCTCGCTCTTGCTCAGGCTGGTTTTGAACTCCTGACCTTGAGCAATCCACCCGCCTTGGCCTCCCAAGAGCTAGGATTACAGGCGTGAGCCACCGCGCCCGGCCAGTTCTAATTCTTTATTGTAACTGTTTATATACTTGTCTTTTCTTCTCTGCTTGACTGTAAGCTTATTGGGGACAGGGACTGTGACTTAGCATTTTATACTCCTAACTATCAGCATATAGTAGGTATTCATGCATGTTGCATGCATGGAGAAGTCTGTTTATACTCAGACTAGTGTAAGAAGTGGGTTAAGAAAATTGTTATGAAGTAGACTTAAACTGGAAACATGAGGCAGCATATTGTAGTGGACTGTAGCAGGATTCTGGAGTCGGGCTGCCTGGGTTTTATCCTAGCTCCCATCTCTTATTATGTGGCCTTGGGCAAGTCTGTACCTTAGTTTACTGACTTAAAGAACATGAATAATAATAGAATCTACCTCAGTGTTTTGTGACTAACACAAGTGCTTTATGTTTGTTTGTTTAAGAGATGGGGGCCTTGCTGTATTGCCCAGACTGTGGTGCAGTGTGTTTACAGGTGTGATCATAGCACATTGTACCCTTAAACTCCTGGGCTCAAGTGATTCTCCTGCTTCAGCCTCCCCAGTGGCTGGGATTATAGGCCTGCACCACTGTGCCAAGCCTGCCCTTTTTTAGATAAATAAGCAAATTTCTGGAATTCAGAGAATTGATTATTCTAAACTATATTTTGTGAAATATTTCCACCCTAACTGCAATATCATAGACAGAAGGAAGCCAGTCCTATTGCATTATCCTCATTTTTGATCCACCATGGTGGTGACTAAAAAAAAAAAAAAGTAATCTAAAAGGTTATTTAAAAAATACCTGGCAAAGTTAATGCAGTTGATTAATAGTAATAAGAGCAATTATCATTTATTGAGATTATGAATGCTTTATTCAAATGAGAGTACAAAGCACCTTTCAAAGTCACATAAAAATAGTTTGAGAATTATATGCTAGTTTAGATTATCTCATCGCTGTCTTCTATTCATTAGGAGTTGAATGAGTTTGATAGTTGACAGCTTATTTATTTTCCTTTCAAAAAGATGTAGCTAGAATAGGAAAAGTCAGTAATATTGCATCTTCCATTTGTAAAGTGCTTTTTTATTTTCTGTAAATATTCTATTTTGTTTTATATCAATATCCCTGTGATATGGCTAAATAGGACATATTTTATGGCTGTTTCACTGCAAAGGAAACAGAGTCAGAGGCACTTGACTCTCCTAAAGTCGTCCCATAGCATTAAAAAAAGTCATAAAGTCTCTAGGCAGACTGGTGACAACAACCTGGAATTCTAGATGTAGCAACCCATTGTGTATATAATCATTTTTTCACTTTCTGGTAATATTAAATAGTTTCTTTTATGATAACACTCTGAAGATAACTTTACTGTTTACCAACTTTTTTTGTTTGTTTTTGAGACAGAGTCTCGCTTTGTTGCCCAGGCTAGGGTGAGTGCCATGGCGTCAGCCTCGCTCACAGCAACCTCAAACTCCTGGGCTCAAGCAATCCTGCTGCCTCAGCCTCCCAAGTAGCTGGGACTACAGGCATGCACCACCATGCCCGACTAATTTTTTTCTATATATATTAGTTGGCCAATTAATTTCTGTCTATTTATAGTAGAGATGGGGTCTCACTCTTGCTCAGGCTGGTTTTGAACTCCTGACCTCGAGCAATCCACCCACCTTGGCCTCCCAGAGTGCTAGGATTATAGGCGTGAGCCACCGCGCCCAGCCTTGTTTACCAACTTTAACTCATATAGTTATAGGAACCATTTTCCACATAGGATAGCATTAAAAGATAGGTGGTGATGATACCCATTCAAATCAGGCAATATGGTTTACCTTTGAAAAGAGTTTGCTGGCAACATCTTCTTACTATTATGATCTTCCTTATCAAAAAGAGGATTCCTTGTACCTCTCTACTTAGAGTCCGAACTATGGTATATAAGTGGTATAGGTAAAACATGCAGTGGAATTCTTCTGGCCTTTGAGGGAAAACAATGTGAAACAAAAACACAAAACCTTTTAGAGGGGTTCCAGGATAAACTTCTTCCATTCACATCCTCATCCTCTTCCCCACATGTGATCAGAATAGAATTTAAGAGCTAAAAAGGTCCTCAGTATAATACAACATTCCATTTAATAGATGAGATTTAAAGAAGTGACTTGTCCAAGGCTGTACAATTAGGTCCCTGGTAATTAGAGACCTGGAATTCAGGTTTCCTGACTAGTCCTTGAAATATACTATGTAGCTTTTCTTAATTAATGATTTGGTTAACCTGAGAGCCAGGTAAGTGGAAATATTAATAAAACTCTACTGAGGCCGGGTGTGGTGGCTCACGCCTGTAATCCTGGCACTCTGGAAGGCCGAGGCTGGAGGATTGCTTGAGCTCAGAAGTTTGAGACCAGCCTGAGCAAGAGCGAGACCCCATCTCTACTATAAATAGAAAGAAATTAGTCAAACTAAAAATAGAAAAAAATTAGCCCGGCATGATGGTGCATGCCTGTAGTCCCAGCTACCCGGGAGGCTGAGGCAGGAGGATTGCTTGAGCCCAGGAGTTTGAGGTTGCTGTGAGGTAGGCTGAAGCCACAGCACTATAGCCCAGGCAACAGAGTGAGACTCAGTCTCAAAAAAAAAAAAAAAAAAAAGTTTAGAAGTTTGGAAAATGAACATATAAATAAATTATTATTAAAACAAGAAACCCTGGTGTGATCAGTTTATTCTTTCATTTGTTTGTTAATTCATTCCTTAACAAAGCAGCCAGAGAGATCCTTTTAAGTGTGAGATAGATATGTCACTGCTCTCTTCCCCATCCTTCCAGACACTCCCTATTTCACTTGGAGTAAAAGCCAAAGGCCATAGAATGACCTGCAAGACCCTATACAATTTGTCCAACTCTTCCAGATCTTATCCTCTACTCCTTGCTCCTGGCTGGACTCATTGCAGCTCCTTGAATAGTGTCAGGCATGTTCCACTCTGCTTGGTGGGCACATCCCTCAAATGTCCACATGGCTTGTTCTTTCCCCTCCTTCTGTTAAGTCAGATATCACCTCAGTGAGGTACTCCTTTCTAATTTATAATTGCAACCTATGGCTCCATCCAGCATTATCCATTTCTTTCCCTGTGCTGTTTTTCTCCACAGCACTTCTCTAGTTTGTGTCTGCCTTCTACTCCCCCTTAGAATGTGAGGTCCATGAGAGCAGGACTGTCTGCTTTTCTGCTGTACTTTCTGTCTCTAGAACAGTGCCTGGTGCGTAGTAGGTATTCATTAAATATAGGGAGCTTTGGTTCTCGCCTTCTGGATCCTTGAGTGCGGCATTTTGACTGAATCCAAACTTCATGGAACAAATCAGGATTTGTTTGGATTCAGTCGAGGGGCTGCACTTGGGGATTTGGAGGGCCACATATGGCCTTGAGGGTGCAGGTTCCCTAGTAGACCTTAGAAGGTTTGAGCATAGATTTTAGTAGCAAAGTTTTATAGTTTCAAACCACACATTATTGTAGGGTTTCTCAGCCTTAGCATTATTGATACTGACATTTTTGGGGATAAAATTCTTTGTTGTGGGTGCTGTCTTGTTCACTGTACTATGGTTAGCAGCATCCCTTGCATCTACCCACTGGATGCTAATAGCACCCGTCCCTAGTTGTGAGAACCAAAAGTGTCACTAGACATTGCTAAGTGTTTTCGGGGGGAGCAGAATTGACTTCCATTTGAGGACGACTACTTTAGAACCACTGCATTACTGTTGATGGGATCTTACAGCAAACTCAGATGATTTGGGGAGAGAGATTTATACCTTAATAAAGTAACCATATTTCTGATTTTAGATTGCATCAAAAAATTTAAAATGGGCAATTCATTAAAAATGGTATTCATATAGCAACTATAATGAAGGTAGAAATAAAGTGCTTTTAAAACAGTTTGTATCCTGGGAATTGGAGAAGGGTTTACAGAGTTGGATTTAGAAGAATTTATGTTGGAGGAGAAGGGCACATCTCAAACAAAGGAGTATCATTACCAAAGGCCAGAACATATTCAGAGTAGTCCTGGGATTTGCAAGATGGCAGAGCAGAGGGAGTGAAACTGGATTATAGAGAACCTTGAGTGTTATGTGTGAAGGGGTTTAGGTTTATTTCTCTACTATACTGGATTCATTTTTTATTGCTGCATAGCAAGTTAGCACAAATTTACCAGGTTAAAACAAATTTATGATCTCCCAGTGAGTCAGGAGTCATGGCTTTAGCTGGGTTCTCTGCTCAGGCTCTCGAAGGGATGAAATTGATGTGTCAGCTGGCTATAGCCTCATCTGGAGGCTCCAGTAGGGAAAGATCTTCCAAGATCTCTTAGGTTTTGATGGAATTAATTTCCCTGTGGCTGTATACTGAAGTCCTTTTCTTGCTAGCTGTTAGCTGGGACCATTCTCAATTCCTAGAGGCTGCTCACAGGTCCTTGCCATGTGTGGTTCCATAACATGGCTGTTTGCTTCTTCAAGGCCAGCAGGAAAATCTCTCTAGCTTAGAATCTCTCTCTTTAGTTGGCTAAGATTGAGTCTCATATAATGGAAAGTAATCATGGAAGTGATTCTCCTGTCACCTTTGCCATATTTTATTGCCTGGAAGCAAGTCAGGTTCCACACACATTCAAGGGAGGGAATAACACAAAGGGATGGATATCAAAAAGCACGAATTTCTAAGGCTATCTTAGAATTCTGTCTAGCATACATATCTTTAGCTCCATGAGGGCAGTGCCCAGGTCTTTATTTTTTGCTCAGCACTGTATATTTGGTGCTCAGGACATAGTAATTTGTTAAATGAGTGAAACCAATGAATGAGTATTTGCTATTTACAGCTTAAGCTCTTAAACTGGTAATTTCACATTGAGAAACAGTCTAGTTTCTTTGGCATTATTTATATTTTTTATTCTAGGAAAACTGTAAATATTTTTACCTGAGATCTTAAAACCTAAAATTATTTTCAAAATTGTCAATCTAATCTATTATGTCAGAGAGACAACACCTACTTGAAAAATAATTTTAGGGCTATATTGCACCAAAAACGGGCAGATTTCTTGTAACTGCTAGAAATGTTGTCAGGTTTGGAGTTTGAGGGGTAGTGGGTGGTTAGGTTGTCTGAAGTTTCACAGCTATTGCTAATACATGTTATTTCAAAACACTTTGAAAATACTAGTTGTTTTATAATAGCTTAATAATGATATTTTAGTCTAACTTGTGCTTAGAACTTTATGTATACTTTGGTGTGATTAATAATAATTCTTCAAACTTTTCATAGGAAATACCTGTTCAGTAAAATTTAGATTTTGAGTTGTCCATTGTTAAAGTGCCATTTTATCTGTGCAAAATCATGTTTCTGACACCAAAACCTATGTTTTTCCATTGAACCCTTGCTGTTCAGTGGGGGTTAGGAGAATCCCAGTATGTGCCAGAGGGTACTGGAAGCCACAAAGTGAGCATAGCACATTTTTTTAAGAGTATCAATTTTAGTGGTATATATGAAGATACACATTTTTTCCTATTAAAACACAAGTGCGGTATATTATAGGAGAGAATGCAAAATGCGAATGCATTCTAAAACTAAATTTCTTACTTATGGCATGTTGCTGTAGGTAGCTTCCCTAAGTCCTCTTATACCTTGATTTATGGTCATTCTCCTCTGCCCTTCAGGTGTGTCTGTGAAGTTTGAGAGTTCACTGTATTGTACCAGGCTCCTTTTAACTGGATCTTGGCAGATGGTAAGATTCTGAAGCATTTCAAGTGGTGGTTAATGGTCTAGACAAGAAAATCAGGGTCAGGGTTCCTTTGTCCAAGGGAGATTTTTGATAGGAGAAGAGACCTTACCTCCTGGTAGGTTGGTGGGAGGCCTCAATCATTCAGGGAGGCTTTGGCAGGGACAGCTGGGATGATAAGGATGGCTGAGCTGCTCTCTGCACATGGTCTTTTATCCCAAGCTTCTTCCTGTTGTATGGAAGTGTTCAAAGAAGGCCAGAGTAGAAGCTTCAAGGTCTCTAGAAGCCAAGATTCAGAAGTTCTGCAACTTTACGGCCACTATATTCTATTGGTCAAAGCAAATCGCAGTGTGAACTCAGATTCAAGGAGTGGGGAAATAAACTCCACCTCTTGGTGGGAGGAGCTTCAAAAACCATGATCTTTTAAAAATGTACCTTGTCTCCTTGAGCAAGTTACTTAACTCCTTTAAACCTTAACTTTTTTTTTTAATCTATAAAATGAGGATAGTATTAATACCTACCTTCTGTCTGAGGTGGTCATAGGGTTGAATGTGTTGTTACATGAAAAGTGATTAGTACAGCTCATAGTAAGAGCTCAGTAAATGTCAATTTTTACTCTTCTTTGTGTTTCTACCTGATAAAAGCCTAGCTATCCTTAAATGCTGCCTTCTTTCTTCCTGACACCTTCTGTGACTTTTCTATCTCTTGGAAAACATATTGCCTTGGTGTCTCATTTGGTGGTGGGTATATATATATATTGCTTTATGTTACTGTTCTGCATGTACATGACATAACTCCTCTGCTCAAATTTCTAAGTAAGCCTCTGGAGGGGGCAGGCCAATGTTTATGTCAGTTTTTGTAGGATTCCCAGTCCCTAGCACTCAGATAATGTTTAGTGAAAGAATCTCATTCAAAAGAATATACAGGCATTTTCTTTCTGTTGTTTTAATTTAATCTAGTGTGTACTTTTAGTCAAAGTATAGAAATAAAAATGTGAAAGGAAAAAATGAACTCTCTAGATATGCGGTTTTACTATTTACTGCTTAATGAAACTGGGCATATTCACATGGAAAATATTTTAATTCCCTGAGGGAGAAAAAGTCTCAATTTTTGCTAGTCTGAAGAATAAATGAAGGTTTAATTTAGAGTTAAATTGGAAAGAGTTAGAGAAAGAGATTTAAAAGCAATAAAGTGCATTTTATTTTAATGGTCACTTCAATTATTTTCAAATTCCAGGAGATATGAATTCTGAACTTTAACTATATCAAAGAATGTTGAAATTTTAGAGAAAAACAGGGTCTGTTGGTTTTTATAAATGGAAGATTTCGTATATAATAAAAAGGCTTTTGTTTTTCTCACTCATAATAATTTCTTGTTGTGGAAAATAAATGTGAGTGCTCCTGTAATACACTTAAGAACTCCTGTCTAGGAATCAGTTTTAACTTGCCTAATGCTAATAGTGTAAAGTCGGGGTACAGTGTGGAAAGGTAAAAAAAAAAAAATCTTACATCTGCTGTTACATGTTGTTAACTCCCTCAGCAGACGTTAAATCATTTCAAGTACAATAATAGTGTGGGAGGTAAATTAACTAACCATTAACAATCTTATAAATACACAATTAACATGCCAACATTTATATGGCACATTGATGGGGCAGCAGTAATTTTTGATTGGGAGTTTGCAGACCTTTGAGAAGCCTCAGGCTGTTGCTTATTCAGACAGGTTTTCACAGATTGCAGGTGAAGGGATGAGAATTCTGTTTGGCAGAGTGAAGTGTATAGTGTTTTGAAAAAATCCAGGAAGGGGAATTTCCTTCTAACTGTTGGCTGGACATCAGCATTTTTTTTTTTTTTTTTTTGAGACAAGAGTCTTAACTCTGTTGCCCAGGCTAGAGTGCCGTGGTGTCAGCCTAGCTCACAGCAACCTCAAACTCCTGGGCTCAAGCGATCCTTCTGCCTCAACCTCTTGAGTAGCTGGGACTACAGGCATGTGCTACCATGCCTGGCTAATTTTTTCTATATATTTTTAGTTATCCAGCTAATTTCTTTCTATTTTTTAAATAGAGACAGGGTCTCGCTCTTGCTCAGGCTGGTCTCGAACTCCTGTCCTTGAGCGATCCACCCACCTTGGCCTCCCAAAGTGCTAGTATAACAGGTGTGAGCCACCATGCCTGGCCTGGACTTCAGCATTTTAAGTGGTATTGTTGCTTATCTCAAGTTCTTAGGGAGTGAAGAAGTATGGGATATTCTAGTTTGCCTGTGGTGGGTTATTTGAAGAAACAGAATATTTCAGATATGTACTGGTAGCTAATTGTGTGTGAATCACCAGGGATTTTCAAAATATTCTTAGACCTAACTGGGTCTTTAAAGTAAACCCTTCCTCTGTGGTTTCAGGTCAACAAGTAGATGACCTCTAAAGTTCCTTTTATGTGTTAAATTTTGTGACCTTTTTTTTTTGAGCAACTATTACATGCACTGCTTATTTCTTGCGGTTATATAAATCATTGTTGCATTAGTAGAGGGGAGTTAAGGGGCTAATATTATACCATATAATATGTTTGCTGTCTTTTATCTTTCACAAAGAAAGACCCATGGGAGAAATTTCTCTCAAGTCTCAGAACCAAAAAAGCACAACAGGATTTTTACAAATCATGTTCGTGATGACTATGGTAACTCTTTGTCTCTCTTTGTTTTGAGAGGCTGTATGGTATAGAAGTTAAGATCCAAGGCTCTTGGATTTGATTTAGTTCTACTGTATAGCTGTCTGTCTTTGGGCAAATTTCTTAACCTGTCTGTGTATCAGTTTTTTCATAAGCCATTTTAAATAAAATTTGGAAATGTGTGTGTATGAAATTATTTTAAATTGTATTAAGACCTGATACCCATCAAAGCCTACTAAAAATTACTCCCATGTTTAGGGCATGTTCCCAGTCACCACATGCAGGTTACATGATCATTAATGAGCACAAGTAGGTGCGTAAGTGGTATAGTATACAAACTGGACCTGGAATCACCCTTAGCACTTAGTAGGAACTTAGTAAATATTTATTGAATGAATGAAGTATAAAGGAGACCCACCCAGTACATTAAAAATGGCTGTGTCATGTTGGGACATCTATTACTATCCTTCCACTCTGTGTGGATGTTCCTATTGCTTCCATTTTAAATCAAATATTCTTTAATGAACCTGCTGTTAAAAAGTGGGAGAAAGAAACTGTGGAAAGTTGGACATCTTAGGGGAGCCGATCTCTTAGAGTCTGATATTAGTGTTTATCTGACAACCTAAAGATATACAAAAGGGACCATCTATCTCAGAGTTAAAAATTGGTGACATCCAGGCAAGGTATTCAAGGCCTGAAGAGACAGCATTTGTACAAGTGTAGAGCACCATTTTTAAACCATCTTCTATGAGACCCTGTTATACATTGATATGTTTTAGTGTTCCTAGAGAAAAAAATATTTAGTTTGGGGACTATTTTGTTACTAGATTCCCTACTCTTGGAGAGTCACAATATGTAAGTACACAGTTTAAAAGCTTTGACAAATTCTGTGATTAAGCAGCAAGAAGAAAACCTGTTTAACTTTGTTTAATCTGGTGTTTCCTAGACTTTTTAAAAAATTTACCTTTTTAAAATTGTGGTAAAGTATAAATGGTACATAAAATTTACCATTTGAACCATTTTTACATATATAGTTCAGTGGCATTAAGTACAATCATGTTGTGCAGCCATCACCACCATCCATCTACAGAACTTTTCTATCTTCCAAAACCAAAATGTGCCCATTCAGTACTTTTTCCCCTTACCATCTCCCTCCAGCTCCTGGCAACCACCATTCTACTTTCTATTTCTGTGAATTTGACTGTTCTACATACCTCATGTAATTGGAATCATCTGGTACTTATCCCTTTGCAGTTGACCTAGGTCTTCAAGGTTTATCCATGTTGAAGCATGTGTCAGAATTTCTTGCACTTTTAAGGCTGAGTAATATCCATCATTTGTATATACCACATTTTTTGTATCCATCTTTTACCATGTAATTTTAATCACGATGTAGTATTCTGTCTTATGTATGTGTCAGCATGGCATATGAACTATTAATGGATGTTTGGGTTACTTTCAGTGTTACAAATAATTCTGAGATAAATATTTTTTCACAATTATCTCCTTTGCATGAATCTCCTTTGCAGAAGTGAGATTTCCCAGAGGGTATTCATGTTTTACGTTTTGATAAATATTACCAAATTACTCCCTAAAAAGTCCCAGTTTTCATTCCTTCCTAGAGTGCATGAGAGTGTCCATTTCTCTGAACCCCTGCCGGGATTAGTTTTTTAAATGATTTTTTATCTTTACATAACTGATCAGAGAAAATAACTTGTTCTTGTCTGCATTGTCAGTGTCTTTGTCTTAGAAATCAAATATACCTTTAAATAATTCGTTGCTCTTAAGGGAGATTTAAAAAATACTCTTTTGGTTCTGAAAAGTAGTGTTGTTGTAATAAGTTGATAGTATCCCAAGGTGACAATTTTGAAGGGCATATTGAGGAGAAGCTCTTGTATTAAGAAAAAAAGGCAATCCTTTCTTTGTAATCACACTTACACCTGACACTCATATATGACTTATCTCTACTACAAAATTGGATAGTCTTTAGAAGTTGGACAGCAACACTTATTGAATTCCCGCTATGTGTAACATTCTTTGTTACCAGAAAGGAAACCGTGTTATAGCCCCTGTCCTTGTGGAACTTATAGTCTAAGTCTTCAAGTACATATAATAGGAGGTAAAAAGTGACATATACAATAGCACATGTCCCAAGGCAGTCCTGTGGGAGTTCCTTACCAGAACTAGTATTGAGTATTTGTTGAGTGAATTATATAGATTCTCCAGTGTATGAAGTCATAGTGTCCTAATAGAGACGATATTTACTGGTGTTGGAGTGTTTTGAGGCCTCTGTTCTGGAAGGATAAAGTTGGGGAGTTGATGTGTGCCTTCAGATGTGTTTGCCCATTCCTCTTTTCTTCATAGGAAGTGATGGAGCAGATCCATTTACCTGAAAAAGATTTTATTGAAGGTACTTCAGTATGCTTTTGTTGCTTTGCCTTTTGCCATTTGACTTTTTGGTGGTAGAACACCCGTTGAATGTGTGACTTCTTATTGAAGCCCTTGTTTTTGCAGGGGTGAATTATTCAGTATGAAGTAGAAAGCACCCGCCCCTCTGCTGGTTTCTAGTTACTTTCCTTTCATATATAGAAGACAGCATGTCATGATTGCTATATGTGGATGTTTGCAACTCTGGTGCTCTATGATGCTATGATTCTGTGACAAAACAAATATTCATAAGTAATTATATGGTATATATGTCTTTTTATGGTTATAGAAAAAGTTCTTATTTTTACAAGTAAAATTTAAATGTTTCCCATTAATTTTGTAATTTTTTTTCTGATTAGTATACTTAAAATGGTGGATTGACATTTGAGACACCAGATGTCTCTGAAATTTGACACTTAAAAGAATCCTGTGGTATTAGGTGATGTACTAGATTAGTATTAGGTTATAAACTTTTTGATTGGGGTGCACCTTACATTTGCATTTCCCATTGGCCTCTGTAAAATGAGTACTCAGTGAATATATTTAAAGGAAAAAAGTGAAGATTAATGTAATTCTCTTGATTAGAGATGCTCCTCAGTTAAACTTCCTTTTAATCTCACTGTCTTTATTTTAGGACCCACTACGTGTTATCCCATAAAATGATGTGTTACCAGACAAAATATTTTAAAACCTCAGTTAGCTATAATGATTTATTAACTAGATTCTCTCAAATGTTCAATTTCTAGAAGAAACAAATGACAAAATCTGGTGTTATATAAGGTCTTTCTAAAAGTAATTATCTTTTAAGACTTTCTTAGGAACATATTCAATCCAACTTTGACATTCCTTGTACTTTGAAGTGATTTTGGAGGAACAAGGAGGTGATCCAGATGCAGTGTCCTCTGTCACAAAAGAAGCACAGACTTATTTTATCTGCCATGAACTTACTAAAGGATGAGATACTGATATATTTTAGGACTACTTTAAACAAGAATTGAAAGCTGAAGTTAGTAATGATATTTTTACCGTCATCATCATTATTATTAATAGCAGCTAATATTTATTTCATTATGTGCCAAGTACTCTTTTGAGCACTTTATCTGCATTATCCCCTAATCCTTTTATTTCTGAAACCTCCATTTTATGAATGAAGAAAGAAAAGAGAGGCTCAAAAAAGGTTGTGTCTTTACCAAGATCACGTAGCTAGAAAGTGACAGGGTCAGGATTCGAACCTAGTTCTCTCTCTAGAGCCTAGGTCCTAACCACTGTCTTGTAATTTTTTTTTTTTTTTAGTATTTTCATTTAACTGAAGAAGTCTTGTTTCTAGAGTAAACATCATTACAGTTTTAACAGGATTGAGGAAGCAGTTCTTATAATTAGTTTCTAAAATAAAGAATTAATCTTGTAGTAGGCAATTTTGATTAATAAGTTTTATTTTAAAAGCACAATATTATCTTAAAGGAAAATACATTTATGGAGAAAAATTACTTTGGTGATACGTTTTTGTAAAATCCCTAGTAACTCTGAAAGTGTTGTCTGTGCCCTTTTAAACACTTCACAAATATATGACAGGAGGGGAAATGTAAAGTGATGAAATACAGTTTCATACTTTATCACATCATTTGAGGAAAATACAACTTGTTCCCCCATGACCTTATAAAGTAACGAGAAGACTGCATGGGAGTGAAGGGAGAAAGAAAGGAAAATTTATGGCTTTAACAGTAGTCATGTGCATTGAATGGCCTGACTAAGGAGTTACTATTATTTGTTTTGCAAGAGTGCAAGCCTTCCTCTCTGATTCCATGGAGATCTCATTGACTACAGCTGCAGCCCCTAGTGCTTATAAGGATTTCCTTTCAGCTTAGATTTAATCCTTTTTAAGCTCCTAGGTACAGGGATAAATGTTGATTTTCAAGGTAGCATTTTACTGCATTGAATTTGTTTGAAAAATGATTCAGTCATTTTCTGCCTTATTCTTAAATATTACTGTGTACATCATGTTTCTAGGTAGGTGAGCTCGTGAAACAATATGAAGAGGAGAAAATAGCCTTTTAAGGAAATTGGCCCACAGAAAGGATGGCCTTCTTGGACAATCCAACTATCATTCTAGCTCATATTCGACAGTCACATGTGACCAGTGATGACACGGGAATGTGTGAGATGGTTCTCATTGATCATGATGTTGACCTAGAGAAGATTCATCCTCCTTCAATGCCTGGAGACAGTGGGTCAGAAATTCAGGGAAGCAATGGTGAGACTCAGGGCTATATATATGCCCAGTCAGTCGATATTACCTCAAGTTGGGACTTTGGTATTAGAAGACGCTCAAACACAGGTAAACATTGTCTTCTAGTTATGTATTCTGAGCTTTACATCAGTAAATAGTCTTATGGATAATGCATAATGTTGGAATAAGCTTAATGGGAGAAGCTTCTATGTATTAATAGGAACATGCATGTGTCAGACTGAGTCTGAGCAACATCTCCATCTCTGCAACTGAATGGAAAGGCCCTCTGGAATGTTATTAGAAGGAAGTAGACAGAAGAGGGAGAGGTGAAAAAGTTGGCTAGTAGAGATGTGTAGGATGCTATCTTTCTAAAAAAAATCATCGTGTGGAAAGGGAAACAGCCCTGTTTTGAGTGTCTTCACAGAGCAACATTAGTCCCAGTAGGTAGACTACCTAGAGGCAGAATTCAGGTTGATATAACCAAGAATTTTGAACTGCCCAAAGTGGTTCTTGTCCCTGGAGGAATTGTAGGGGGCTAGGGGATTGGGAGGAGACATCCAGGTATTTGTTAGGGCTGGTTTTAATAGGAATTCATACACTGGGTGTGAGATGAGAAAAGGTGCTCCTGTTTTTGATACTTTACCTTTATTTTCTTAAATTGATCACTAACCTTTGATATTTGTGGCTTGAAAATGCTCAACTTTGGTATATGTTAATATATTTAGTCATTAGCTTTTAAAAGCTTATCATTGCCCATTTCCCAGTTTATATTTTTTGTGGCCTTTCGAGGAGTATGTGATGAACCAAGGCCTTGTTTTACTTAGATAAATTATTTAGAATACATATTATTGTTGTAATGTGACAGGGTGTTCTAGGAGATAATTTTTTTTTTTAGATAATCAGAAAACATAATCTCCAAATCAGCAACAGTTACGTGCTAACTCCCAGGAAAGGTAGTGGCAGGAGATGTAGTAGAACATTGGAAATATTTACGTATTTATTTTAATAATCCAAATGTAAAGTGTACAGAAAGGAGTACTGCAGGTAGAGCTGGATACAATTTACAGTGAAAGGCACATTATGGTTTTGGTTCAGAATTCAGCATCTGTGACACCAAAAAGAATAATTTGTTCTCACGATGAAAATAATTAATAACATTTCCCAGTATCTAAAGGAACTTTCA
The DNA here is from genome assembly GCF_040939455.1 of Microcebus murinus. Taxonomy (NCBI): domain Eukaryota; kingdom Metazoa; phylum Chordata; class Mammalia; order Primates; family Cheirogaleidae; genus Microcebus; species Microcebus murinus. The sequence goes on along the minus strand of NC_134115.1, from coordinate 84,736,568 downwards.
TCAAAATAGGATTTGAGTGAAGGTTTGAATATAATTTAAAACCATTGATTCTCAGTTCTCTAGTTGAAGCTGACTTCCTTGCAAGGTATTGAGATGATATCTTATATGACAGGTTGAATGGATTTCAGTAGGAGAATGCTGCTAAATTGAGAGCTTTATGATTATATTACATTGGCTGTACCCTTCACATTTATTAATTGCAATTGAATGTATTTTTCTTCAGTGAAATTTGGTTAGATATAGTGACATTGTCAGAATGCTTTTCCCAGCATAGTTGAAATTTCTGGCAAGATTATTTTTGGTGTTTCCCTACCACAATGCTAAGAGCAGGAGTATATGATTTCCTACTTTGAAATAGGCTAAAAAAGAAATTTATTTTATTTATTTTCTATTAGCAATATGCCAGGATAGGAAGGTACAGATTAGCAAGAGAAAATGAATTTCAAGAGATGACATCAGTTGTGACTTTTCTTTTCCATTGTGAACTCTGTATGCAGCAGTTGTTAATGGATGCTGGATATTATTTTTTAAAGGATCAATTCACTGATTTTTGAAAGTTGATCAGCCAGTGGGCAATATAATCACAAATGCATAATTTTAGTTGACTCTGGTTGAAATTTCTTTAGGTAGCACTTAGATGCTAATAATTAATTGAGATTGTGGGTTGTCCTAGTGACCAAGGAATTTGCTTTTTAATCCTTTCAACATACCTTAAAATTTTGTAAAAGAAAAATTGTTCTTTTTAAGATTTGACTAATGTTACAAAGATACAAATCATTTATTTTACTACCTATAAACTGTTTCAGCCCACTGAAGAAAAGCTATGCTAATTTATATAGCTTTGACATTTTATAATTTTCATGATTTTTAGATAAAGGATTTTATATTTAAAACTTTAATAGTCTAGTCTGAGTTCATTTATCTTTAATTTTTGAAATGGGTAGAGTAATTCATAACAGTAATTTTATTCCTGTAATGTAATATTCACTTCAGTTCATTTGTGCATTAAAATTCCTTTAAGACCGTTATTAATGATTTATATAATGAAATGTCATATTAATCACAGAAGTTTTCACATTTTATTATTCTCTTCCATGTTAATACTATCTTTATGATCTCTATTAATGTTTTATATCCTCTAATTTCAATTATAAATCAAGAATATTTTCATGTTTTTGTTGGTATTTGCTTTTCAGGGGTGCCACCTTTAAAATTTTATGACTTTTTCCCTACATATGCAATATAAAACATCTTTATTCATATAAAGGTAGTTAATTATGTCTTTGTTTATAGTAAACTTTCATTGACAAACTTATAGTTATAATATTTCTTTTCAAGCTCAAAGATTAGAGCGACTCCGAAAAGAGAGACAAAACCAGATCAAATGCAAAAATATTCAGTGGAAAGAAAGAAATTCTAAGCAATCAGGTAAATGGAAATAATTTTAATTCTTAATTTGAGATTTATATATTTAGCTTATATTATAATATAAGAACATTTATTTTTAATTTATCCTTTTAAATCCTCTGGGTAGGTACTTCTTGTGTTTGGAGCTTTGAACTCTTTCATTTGTGTGCCTTGCTCCTCTGAAGCTGTGTGTTCTTTAGGTCTTGTTTATTTAGCCACTCTTCACTCTGGGTCATAGGGATTTATGCGTGCAGTGGACAATTTTGTAACAACTGTCACGCCAGTGCTTCGTTCTTAAGGTCAAGGAGTACTCTATGATTTTTTTGAATGGTCCTCTCGATTATAGATTCATTCCTCTTGTCAGTTCCAACCTAGACTCCCTTGCCTCATTAGTGGCCTTAATAACAATGTTTTTTGCATATATGCTAATTCTTTTCCTTTAGCTTAAAAACCATTATGTTGCTGGTATTATTAGCATTTGATATATGTGTTCATATGGTATGTGTATAAAGACTGGCCATATTTTATATTTTCAAAGCTTCAGTCTCAGCAAGAAGAGAAGACTTTTAAGAAAATTTCAAAAGTAAAATGGTATTAAAATATTTTGTAATGGTTATATTATGTTTTCTAGACTTTCTCTTTTTTTCTCTTTTGAAAGAAATGTCCGCAGTCTGTCTTCTGTATCCTCCCAGCACCTCCACACTGGCATGTAATAGATACCTAATAAATATTTGTTGACTGGCTCCGTTGCGATATAATAATTATAAGACTAACCATATTAATGATTATTAACAGCAACACCTACCTAGTGGTATATATTAGGCACTTTACATGCATTACCTCTAATGCAATGATCTTGTAAGGTGTAGGTATTGTTGCTGTCATTAACAGATGAGACAAAGGCTCAGAGAGATTTGATTAACTTGCTAAAGTTATACAGCTAGGAGGTAGTAGTGTGATAGGGTCATGTTTTGTATCCAGCTGTGTCTGCATACAAAGGCCAGTCTCTTTGTGCTAACCTACACTGTATAAAGTGCTTATTGCTTTTTTCTACTATGATTATAGACTACAGTATCCTCAGTAAATACAGTTTTCTTAATTACTGATTCTAAGTGATGACTGTGTAGAAATCCCATTCACTTCTTTTTCTTCCTTATATCTCATTCTATGACTTCCTATAACTCTTCTTAAATGTCTCTTTAGTTTTGCTCTTGATACTTTTAAAATCTCACTAAGCTGGCCTTTTCTGTTGATTCAGTTAATACTTCTCTCTGTTGTATTTAACATAAACTGAAAACACTTTTTATCATTTATCTTGTCCCCTTTAAAATTTTTATATATCTTAATGCAGTTCTTATTAATCTCTTAATACAGAGCCAGTTCATCAGAGCTCTTGTATCTCTCCAGCTACCCTTGGTTTGCCTTCTTCACTTCTATATCTTTAAAAATTATAAATAAAAAATAGAGTGAAGAGAGCACCTCAAATATAATTGCATTAATCCCTTTTACAATGTGAGAAATAAGTTCTTCAGCTTAAATTTTGACACATCTAATAAAGAGGATTTTTGTTTGCTCCTCCCCTATTCATTCTTTAAAGTCTAATTCACTTTAACTTCTGTTCAGTGTTTCACAGAATATGCTGCAGAAATGGTCAGTTCCTCTTTGCTTTCATTTGTAACCACACTGTCTATTGTATATGTATTCTCTCTCTCTTTCAGTTTCCTTCTCTCCCTTTTCTGTCTCATAGATTTCATTAAGTGACCCCATAATCTTACTTCTGAAGAAGCTCCTTAATGTGCCTGTTCATGCTTGAAATGCTATCCTTGGTTCTAGCCAGACCAGCAGCTTGCCTGGTGGTCTTTCCTGACACTTAGAGGGAACCTCAGTGCACAAAGGAATGTCTTTGAATCTCTCTTAGGCTGGGTTCTATCATTAAACTACAACTGGCACTCTGGTTGTCCTGAAGCATGCTAGAAAAGTGGAATCAGCAGTCCACTAAACATTTGTCTGGCAAACTTGAGTTGCCATTCGGTTTTTATACATCTCTCAAAAACTTACTCTCTTTTGGCAAGAAATAGCATATCTAAATTCTTTTGATTTTCATTGGGAATTTTGGTTAGGTAAATCATTTATTCATTCCTTCATTCTTTTTCTGCTATTTATGCTTTGTTAAAATCCTTTCATTTGTTTTTCTTTGTTTTATTTCACTAGAAGAATTATTATTCTAAATATAATAACCTCCCCAGAAATGTTTTTCTTTCACAAATATTCTATCTTAGTTCAGTCCATCCTTTAAGACACAATATAAATGCGACCTTTTCGTAGATGAAATGGAAGAGCTGGTAGAGGCAATCTGGTCCATACTGTGAAGTTCTTTATGAACTTACTGATCCATTTGCCATGAGATCACATGATAAATGAAATACCTTAGAGTAAGATCCTTTTAGTATTCCTGTAACTAAAACTGCATGGATAAATGTGAAGATAGTGTCATCAGAAGTCTCCTTCGTCAGGAATAATGTCATATCAAGGTCCAGCTATTTTTAATTTTATTGTCTTAAAATGGTATTGGTATTCTTTCCATGATTAGTTATTACTCTTATTCATTGAGTCATTTAACAAGTATTTCTTCCATAATTTTGGTGTGGCTTATAATGCTATGCTAGTTGCTTGGAGAGGAATACATGAGTTCTGTTGTTAATAAGTTTGAAGTCTAATTGGAAGGCAAAAGCTTTTTATGTATGAAGTGAAATAATAGCTCAAAACAATAATATAGTTTATATCAACTATTTATAAGTATTCTTAAAGTTATATAACCTCTATTATTGGTTTCATAAAATAATGATTTCCAAATGCAAACTGTATAAAAATCATAAATGCATCCAAAAGTGCATGTTAAATGTTATTCCCTATACATTTCTAGGCCCTACCTGTGGAATTTCTGATTCAATAGATAAGGGGGTGGGTTTCTTAAATCTATATTTTTCAAAAGCTCCCTGGGTGATTTTGATGAGTAACCAGCTCTGGAGTATATAATATGTTAGCCACTAAGTTTGTTTCCTCTTTATGCAAGTTCAGTAAATTAGCTGTTAATATGTCTATATTATAGGTGAGAAAACTGGAATTCAGAGGCTAAATAACTTTCCCATGTTACTTACTCATAAGTAATAAGTGGCAAAGCCAAAATTTTTTTCTGGCCAGTCTGAACTTAAAGACCTTAGTCTTTCCACTGTGCTCCATACCCTCCCATATCATAGGCAGAAAGGAGCTGCTTCTGAAGTTTTGGGTATTGAGGAGTCTTTGGTGTTCCCTGTTCCTTTCCCTCTCTGGCATCTGTGGCCAGAGTTTGGGGAAGTTACCAAGCCCTCTATATTAAAAAAAAAAAAAAATTCTAGAGAATGTAAAAAAAAAGGTAAAAATGAAAATAAGCTACCAGTTATCCCACATCAATAGATAACTGCTGTTAACATTTTGATGTATTTATTCTAGATTTCATTTATCTTGGTCTATATATTTCAAACAATACTCAAATCTATTATATATGCTCTCTTTTGTGATTTTTATGCACACAAGTGCATAAAGTGTTGTTGTCTCCATACAAATCCTGCACTTTTACATTTCTTATTAAGAGTATTTCTAGATGCTTTTACCATTGCAAATAACATCTTCTTCCTCATAAGTTTCTTACTGGTCTTTTGTAAAGAAATCTATTGTTTTAGTATATTTGTTTTGTATCCCACCACTCACTAAACCCTTATTAGTTCTCATATGCATTGTCATCTTCCTGAATAGTATGTGATTTATCATAATACTGATAATTAAATTTTTAGGCTATTTTTCCAGTTTTGTATTTGTTGGGGACTTCCAACCATTTATATGAGTGAGGACTTTTCAGTTGTGAATAACAAAAAGCAACTTGAGGGAGAGCTTCAAGAAGTCCATTTGTACTTTATGAATGGCTTGGAGCCAGGAGGAAGGTCTCTCAGGACCTCCTGCATCTTATCTCTGCTCCGTTGTGATGCTGTCTACTTCGTTCTCCCTTTCTGCTCCCCATGCCACAACTTTTTTCTGCTTCTCTGATCCAGAGTTATTCATTTAACAAATAATTATTATTAATAAATAATGTTATTCATTCAACAAATAGCGAACAAGACAAAGTCCTTGTCTTCGTGGAGCTTATATTCTCATGGGGGAAGATAGACAGTGAGCAAACATAGTATGTCAGAATGGGATAAGTGGCATAGAGAAGAATACAGCCAGGTAAGGAAGATAAGGAATGCTAGGCAGGGGCTTTTGCTATTTTATGTAAGATCATCAGGGAAGGTAATGTTTGAGCAGAGATCTGCAGGAAATGAAGGAGTGAGTCATGCAGATACTGGGGGATGAGTGTTCTAAGAGGAGGGAACAGCAAGTGTAAGACTGAGACAAAAGTATACCTGGTGTATTCAAGGAATAGCAAGGAAGGGTACCTATTGGTTAGAGTAGAATAAGCAAGGGAAGAGTGGGGTCAGAGAAGTCAGTAGTGGGACTCCCAATCATGGAGGATCTTGTGAGGAATTTTATTTTTACTCTGTAATGAGTTGATTTGATCAGAGTAGTGATGTTATAGGTTACTTACTTTTTTTTTTTTTGAAGTTTAAATTTTCTTTAAACCTTCTTATTACAGAAAATTTCAAACATACATAAAAGTAGAGAGAATGGTTTAATGAAACCTTGACACTCATCACCCAGCTTCAACAATGATCAATATTTGGCTGGTTTTGTTTCATTGTAAATTCTACTACCTGCCTTCCTGGCTTTTTTTTTTTTTTTTTTTTTTGAGACAGAGTCTCGCTTTGTTGCCCAGGCTAGAGTGAGTGCCATGGCGTCAGCCTAGCTCACAGCAACCTCAATCTCCTGGGCTGGAGCGATCCTTCTGCCTCAGCCTCCCGAGTAGCTGGGACTACAGGCATGTGCCACCATGCCCGGCTAATTTTTTTTTTTATGTATATATCAGTTGGCCAATTAATTTCTTTCTATTTATAGTAGAGACGGGGTCTCGCTCTTGCTCAGGCTGGTTTTGAACTCCTGACCTTGAGCAATCCGCCCGCCTCGGCCTCCCAAGAGCTAGGATTACAGGCGTGAGCCACCACACCCGGCCTTTCCTGGCTTATTTTTAAGCAGATCCAAGCTATTATATAATTTCATGCCTGAATACTTTGTGTTTTTAACGTATAAGAAAATTGCAGTACTACTGCTCTCCAAACAATTCTTTAATATTATCTTAATATTTTTCATATTGTTTATTTTAATTATTATAGAGAAATCTTTATTAATTATATTATTACATTAAAAAGAATATTTTAAATAACTTTCTTTATAATATATATTATACAGTATATGTAAATAATGTAATAATATTATAAAGAAATAATTCTTGGCTGGGCGTAATAACTCACACCTGTAATCCCAGTGTTTTGGGAAGCTGAGGTGGGAGGATCACTTGAGGCCAGGAGTTTAAAACCAGCCTAGGTAATATAGTGAGATGCCATCTCTACTACAAAACAAAAAAATTGGCTGGACATGGTGGCATGTACCTTTAGTCCTAGCTACTCAGGAGGCTTGCTTGAGCAGCCAGGAGCCTGAGGTTACTGTAAGCACCACTGTACTGCAGCCTGGACTACAGAGCGAGACCCTGTCTCTTTAAAAAAAGAAGAAGAAGAAGAAAGAAAGAATTCTTTAGTATTACCAAATATCTAACCACTATTCATATTTTCCTTATTATTATTTTTTTTTCTCTTTTCCAGTGACAATACTGTGGAATACCTAATTATTAATATCTCAGATTTTTCTCTTTCTGTTTTCTTTTCCAATTGGTTAGTTCTAGTTTGGATCTAACATCCTCATATTACTTTTGGTTAATATCTCTATTTTTTAAATCTATAGATTCTCATTCACTTTTTTCCTTGTAATTTATTTGTTAAAGAAACTGGGTCATTTGTCCCATAGAATTTTCCTACATTCTGGATTTTGCTAATTATATCCCCATGTTCTCATTTAATATGCTTCTCTGTCTACTGTGTCCTATAAACTGATCTAGAAACTTGCTGAGAATGAAGTTTGATTTTTGGTAAGAGTTTTTTTTTTTTTATGTTGTTCTATACTTCATATTGCATTGTATCAGGAAACATGGAATGTCTTCTCTTTGGGTTGGGGGAGGGGAAATGTCTTCTTTTTTGTGATGTTAAGATTGATGGTGAAATCAAGTGTTGTTCATCCATTAAGTTACTCCTGTTTGCTTTTCACCTAATGATTTTAGTGGCCATTAATGGGCATTGCTTAGATACATTATTTCATCAGGAGTTGCAAAATAGTGATTTCTAATTTTCTCAGTCTTTTTTCATTTATTAACTAATTTTCATATGAAGAACTTTTCCTAATCTGTTATTTGGTTAACCTTAGATATAGTCCCTATAAAAAAGGATGAATGCTTGATTCTTTTCCTTTTAAAAGTTTTCAGAATTATGAGTTTATTCCTTAGATCCTAGATAGATGAACAATGAGTGTCTTTTCCTTTATATCATTATGAACTCGTGGGTTTATAAAGCATAGTTGACACTTTTCAATTAATAATAATTTCAATTATTCTTTTTGATGCTAAAGGTATTCTTTTGTGTAGTGAGTTCCTTCATATTGGCTACTAGGTTTTGTGTTAAACGCCAATAATCTTTCATAGCTTCCTTGCTTTCTTGTATGACAAGATGTTCCAGGCTCATCTTACATATTTCCTTCTCCAAATCTGGAATCAGTCATTTTTCCAAGGATTCTTGTTCTTTGTAGTGGTAAATGGCATTTGGAGACTACAGCCTAAGTGCTAGGGATGTTCACTCAATTAGTTTTTTCCCTATATCCCTTTTTATTGAGTAGAGCTCAGAACAAATTTTTTTAAAGAGAAAATATGTTGTGAGTTAATGCTGATAAGTCCAATTCAAATTTGTGGTTAGAGAATATTTACTTTTTTGCTTTTATGTTTGTGTATCTTTTTCTTTTATGCAGAAAATCTTGGTTCCAGAATAGAAATACAAATGTCATTACTAACAACATGATTACTAAAATGAATAAGATTTTTTTTTTGTCTTTTGGATATATTTCATTAGGGAATGTACAGTCAAATTGCTGGGTAATAAGTTACTTAAAATAGTTCCGCTCTTTGTAGTTAACCTGCCAACTCATTACATGTAGGTTCATTTATTTCATTTTGCCTTTGTTGTTAGAGATTGTACTTTTAGTTTAATTATCTTTTATAATTATATAACATATTTACATGGTTCCAAAGTCAAAGACATAAAACAAGATAAAGTCAGAGAAATCTAGCTTTAATTTGTGTTCCCTCCACTATTTATTCTTGCTTTTCTTTTCTTTTAATTTCTGTTCTTTCTTTCTTTTTTTCCTTTTCTTTTCTTTTCTTTTTTTTTTTTTTTTTTTTTGAGACAGGGTCCTGCTCTGTCTCCCAGGCTAGAGTGCAATGGTATCATCATAGCTTACTGCAACCTCAAACTCCTGGGCTTGAACCATCCACCTGCCTCAGCCTCCCAAGTAGCTGGGACTACAGGTGTGCGCCACCAAGCCCAGCTAATTTTTCTATTTTTTTGTGGAGACAGGTTCTCACTCTTGCTCAGCCTGGTCTCAAACACCTGGCATCAAGTGATCCTCCAGCCTTGGTCTCCCAAAGTGCTAATATTACAGGTATGAGTCAATGTTCCCAGCCCTTCATTTTTGTTACAGTCATTTTTTAAAAAGGCTTTGGTTTTTCTGTCCATTTAAAACTATAAATAAACATACTCATATTTATATCCCCCTCTTTTAAAATTAAAGTTAATATGCTATACACACTATTTTGTATAATGGTTTTTTCACTGAGGATTATTTTGGAGCAATGTATGCTTCAATCTGTTTTATAGTTACATAGTACTGTGTGACATGGATATGCCATAGTTTAGCCAACCAGTTCCCTGTTGAGGATATTTGATTGTTTTCAGGCTTTGCTTTTGCAAATGGCGCTATAGTGAATAGCCTTGTGCATATGTTTTTTGTTTTGTGTTGTTTTGCCAGTGTATTAGATTAGAATCCTAGAAGTATTTGGCTTAAAGGATGAATGTATATGTGATTTTTCTTGATAGTACCAAATGCCCCTTCACTGGGGTTTTGCTATTTTGCATTCCCACCAGTAACATGTAGAGTGTCTTGTTTGCTCATAGCATCAAACTTTTAGGTTTTTGCCAACCTGCTGGATGGGTATCTCAATGTAGCTTTAATTTGCATATCTCTTATTATGAATGTGGTTGAATATCTTTCCATTTAAGAGTCACTTGCATTTCCTAGTTTATCATTTGCTTCTTAACTAGTTTTTCCCATGCAAAAATTTTTTATTTTTATGTGGTCAAATTTATTCATTTTTCTTCTTATTCTGAAATTTGTAACATATTTTAAAAGACTCATATTGGCTGCTGTGTGAAGAAGAGGGAGGAGTCGAGGTGAAGGAGGCCAGGGCAGAAACCGGGAAGACCAGTTTGAACATGATGTTAATAATCCAGGTTTGGTAGGTGTAGAAGCAGGTCTGAATATCTTTTGAAGTGTCTGTTGATGGGTAGGATGTATGGTGTGAGAGAGAAGAGTCAGGTTGACTCCCAAGTTTTTGACCTAACAGGATTGAGTTGCCATTAACTGAGAAGGAGATGATTGTGGGAGGAGGAGCTTTGTGGGAAGATCAAGAGTTTGGTTATACACATGTAAAGTTTGAGATACCTAGTGGACATCCAAGAGGAGGTGTCAAATAGAAAGTTGGATATGTGAATCTATAATTTCAGGGAGTGTTTATGGTTAGAAATAATCTTTTGGGAGTCACCAGCATATAGAAGATATTTATTTGTCTTTTCCCTTTTTATTTATTTACTTTTTTTGAGGTAGACTTTACATACAATTACATACTTTACATACAATTCCCTCACCTCAAAAAGCTCCCTGGTGCCCCTTTCTAGTCACTGTTTCCCAGAGGCAATCATTGTTCTGATTTATATCATCACAATTTAGTTTTGCCTCTTATATAGATGGTATTTAAAAATACAAGGCTGGCTGAAATCACCAACAGTATAGATGTAGATAGGGAAGAGGTCCAAGCTCTGAGGCTTGGGGAATGGGGCAGAATCAGCAAGGGATCGCAGGAGGTGTAGCTTGAAGGAGAGGAAAGAGCCAGATAGCCAGCTAGAGTTGAGTCCATGGAAGCAAGTGAAAAAAGTGTTTAAAACTGGAGGGAGTGATGAACCATGTCAAATGCTGCTGTAAAGTCTTGTAAGATGAGGATTAAAAATTGACCAATAGATTTAGCAACAAGGGGGTCATTGATGACCTTGGTGAAAGCTGCTTTGGTGCAGTGATGTGGCCTGAATGCCTGATTAGAGTGGAGTTGAGTGAATGGGAGTAGAGGGATTGGACAGCAACAATATAGACGAACATTTTGAGGAGCTGAAAAATACGAGAGTAAATGGAAGAGAGGCAATATGGGATAGAAGGAGAAATTTTTTTTTTGAATGAGCAGTGTTTCAGTATCTTTGCTTATGTGACTAATCCAGTAAGAGGGAAAAATTGAAGTGGAAGACTGATAAGAGAATTGCTGGAGTGAAGACCTTGAGTTGGCAAAAGGGTTAGGATTTAGTGCACAAGAGAGGGGCTAGCCTGAGATAGTGGCACAGGCAGTTCATCTGTGGTAATAGGAGGAAAGGCAGGTAGAAGCGCAGCTGAGAGCATGCAAAAATTCTCTTTGGTGGTTTATATTTCTCCAAGCTATAGGAAGAAGGGGAGAGGGCAGAAAGTATCAGGCTGAGGAAAGAGGTCCAAGTGTGAATTAGCCTGACAATGGAAGAGTCATCACCTCACACCTGACCCTACTAATAATCGTTGTGTAACTTATGTTTGCTGTATTCCTTGTAACTTATCTCTTAGTATCTTGTGAGAACAGTTCTAAGTGAGGAAAATACCTCGTTCTTGGCCATAATAGGTATTCCATAAAGGATCATTTCTTTCCCAAGTGTAGCCATCAAACTGTTAATGGAGTATAGGTAGAAAAGTACTTCTTAATATTTAAAATATCACTTTAATATAATTGTAATCTAACACCTTTTCAGATGTGCATTTCATATGTTGATTACATGCACTTATATATTCAGAATCTGGAATTGTGTAGTGAGGTGCCACATTTTAAAAAAAGAATTAGATTTATCATTTTTCTTCTAGTTTGCCAGTCAAATCTATAGGGACTTGTATAATAAATTTGCTTCACCAATCTGTTGTCTGTTGGAAAGGTAGTTTTAGTTACATGTTTTAAAAATTCTTAGTAACTGAGTTCTGTTGGTGTCTCTTGGTTTAATTTAACTATGGTCAAGAGGAGAGTGAGGTTGAACCTATTTATTGCAGATTTTAAAATCTCAGATTGATTTATTTAAAAGTTTAAGTATGGGCATTTTCTAATTACAAAAATTAAAACCATAATGACCTTCACATACTTATCATCTAGCTACCACCTCGATTGATGTTCAGATTGGTTTACAGAATTAAATGATCTTTGAGACAATATAGAACTAACTTATCTTAATTCACTATGGAGGAAGAGCTGAAGATTCAGATTTAATAAATAATTTAATCTGAATTCTTGCAATCATTATCTTATTCATTCATGCAACAGAATCTATTGAGAGTCTGCTTTCTTCCTTAGTGCCTTTGAGCAATGGCTAAGGGCCATGGTTGGGTACAAATCCTAGGTCTGCTACTTACTATCCATGTGGTTTAGGGGTAATCAAAATATTCTAGGCTCATTTACACGTTGACAACATTGAAATAATGCTAATATATACCTCATAGGCTTGTCATGAGGATTAAATGAGATATGTTGGTTTGCTCAATAACTGTTAGTTACTGTTATTAATATTATAAATACCCTTTCTCTTTTTTCTTCCATATCATCTTTGGCATCTAGATTTTGTGCTAGGTATCATTGGAAAGTGTGAGAGAATTAAGATGTGCATCTTGACCTTGAAGGACTAGAATTGCAGACTCATATAATATTAGAACCAGGAGGATCTTTGAGATTATCTAGTTTGACAAGCCCAAAGAGGTTTAGTGAATTGTCTAGTGTAACATAGCTAGCTATAGTGGCCAAGCCTTGCAATATATTCATATCTTCTAATTGTGATTGTTCTTCTTATAAAATGACTACTCTGTTGCTTTGTCCTTCCTTAAGCCTTAGTCCTTCTAAATTGGCAATCCTGGCCTGCGTGTTTTCAGTGTTCTGCCTTTTCAGTGCGCAAACATTGAAGTATATGTGGGGCTTTCTATACACATCAGACGTGAACATGTCCCTGGGCAACTCCCTCCTTAAGGTTCCAAGGAAGACTTTTTAGGGAAGGTGAACAAGCTGTCTCTCTGTGTGTAATCACAAAGATATTTTTATCTTCCTCTTGTGTCACAGCCCAGGAGTTAAAGTCACTGTTTGAAAAAAAGTCCCTCAAAGAGAAGCCTCCAAGTTCTGGAAAGCAGTCAATATTATCTGTACGTCTGGAGCAGTGCCCTCTGCAGTTGAATAACCCCTTTAATGAGTATTCCAAATTTGATGGCAAGGTAAGTAAAAGTGAGACTTTGTCCCTTTAAGTAGAACTGTAATTGAGTGGAATTATTGATGTTATTATTAGATACATAGTTTCAAAAATGCATGATAAGATGTCAGTTGACAATTACAGAATGTCACTCACATTTTCTAAGAATGTAGATATAAAAAGGTATGATTTGGGGCCAGTGTTTTCTCCATAGTGATATATCTGGGAGGACTAAAACAAAACAGTACTGAGATCTCTTTCTCTCTTTGTATATAGATAGATATATTAGGACTGTTTTGTTGTAATCCTCCAAAATGTTTGTGTGTGTGTGTGTGTGTGTATCCATTTTATTTCCTAAGAATACTTGAGAATTTGGGTTAGTTGGATTGTGATTAATCAAGGTCTAATTGCATTGGGAATGCCTTGAAAGTGGTTTGAGAAGGGAGGCAGTTTGCATTCTTTTCTGATTCTTTATTATAACTGCAGAAATTGTTGAGGTTTGAGCCTCATTTCAGAATTCTAGGCTATTGCTTTGCATCTCAGTATTTCACTCTAGGGGGATCTTGTGTGACTATTGCTGTGGAGGATGACTATTTTTTCTGGAGACAGGGTCTTGCTCTGTTGCCCAGGCTAGACAGTGCTGGCATGATCAATTATAGCTCACTGTAGCCTCGAACTCCTGGACTCAAGCAATCCTCCCTCCTCTACCTCCAGAGTAGCTGGGACTCCAGGGGCATGCCACCACAGTTGGATAACTTTTTAAATTTTTTGTAGAGATGTGGTCTCAGTATGTTGCTCAGGCTGGTCCTGAACTCCTGGCCTCAAGCAATCCTCTTACTTTGATCTCCCAAAGTGCTGGGATTACAGGTGTGAGCCACTGTGCCTGGCTGAGGGTAACTTTATTGTTTTTGCCTATTTGTTCTAACAATTTGCTGTTATAAAATAAAAGTATTATTTTCCTTGTAGAAAAATCGCCATTGTTTTAGGTGGAGCCTAGTTCCATGTGCAGCACCCTTTCTCCCTACCCCCTGCCATTTTGTGTCTGTCTGCTGACCTGAGCAGAGCCTTTTTCAGGAGACAGTAACGGTTGATTTTTATATTTATTGCCATTATATTTGCTGCCTGGCAGTTATGTTGGGGTGCTGAGTGATAGCTTTTTCCCTGGAGGGGTCGTGTACAATTTGTCTTATTTCAACACTACATTTAATAAACATGTAGCTCTTTGCTTATGTTTGCATTTTTTTAAAAAAAATTCATGTGCTGGTTCTGTCAGTTGTCATCTTTGAGCAAAGAGATGTTTTCAAAACACTTTTACCTCATATAGTTCAGCATGTTGCCATAGGTTTAAAGAAGCCTGTGTGGCCATCGGCATATGAGATTATTGATGTTTCTGGGGAAAGAGGGCAAAAACTAGAAACAAAATGTATAAATAGCATAAAGTTCCCAATATGCTTGGGATATTTTCTCCAAAAAACATCTGAAAGCACTTTTAGTAAATTATAGATTGTATTGATGCAAAGCCTGCCTATGCTGCCTTCTTCTGTTTCTACTTGTGGAATGTGGTGAAGAGAAGGAAGTTTGTTGGTGAGGGACAGGAATGCCAGCCTCAGGAAAATGGCTGAGTTTGACTCTATAGGATTTTAAAAAAATACTATAATCGATTCATTTAATATGAAAAATTTGTATTGGGATTAAGTTGTATGGCTGGAATTTATTTGCTTCCATTACCTGATACCATTTCATTGTTTGAGGATATAATTTCTAGAATAATTGTATGATGATGCTTTTATGCCAACAAAATAGCACAGATCTTTTAAAATATTATATTCTAGAATTCTCCATATACCATTAGACTTAATTGTTTAGGTTTGGCTTTGTCCGAAGATTGTGAACTCTGGTTGAGATATTTATATCTAACTTCTTATTAGATATCCTTTGGATATTGCCAAGGAGAAATTTTTTTTAAAAGTAAGCCATTTCCTCAGTCACAAAGGAATTATTTTTGCTGGATATGCATTTACATGTAAGACTCTCAATGCTTTTGTCATAGCAAGTTCATTTGTAATCTACAAAAGATGTGAGCATGGAACAGTCACCATTACACATTGATTAAGAAAGATTTATATATTGATAAGTCTATCTTATGATGTGATGCTATTTTATTATTATCCTCCTATTATAATTGCTAAAATACAATTAAATCCTTGTTCTCATCTGTGACTTAATATTGATGCGTTTGGCAGATATGTAATGAAAGTGGCTAATATTTGAAGGATATTGTACTGTACATATTAAATTAGTCTTTCTTTATCTTTGTGAAATGCATCAATATGATATTCAATGACATCTCAATGATTAATAGAGAATTATACTTGAGTCAAGCCTCTTTGTAACCTAGAAATTAAAATGACTATTCAAATAACACCTCAAAATGATCAAATTAGCATTTTGTGATTGCATAATAATGGGATTGTAGTAGTTATAACAGCACTGTGGCTGCCTCTAGAGTTAAGATCATGTCATCCCCTTGATAATAAAGCCTTTTCCGTGAGACTCGACTTTAATAATTTCCAGATTGATTCTTCCCATAAATCATCTGACGTTCAGCACTAAATTTTTGTTGCTGTTGTAACTTAAAATTATTTTATTTTTATTCAGCTCATATTTAAGAAATGAAATGAGTGTCCTATTTTAATGATTCACCATCTTGTCATTGGAACTGCATGCTTTTTGCCTCAAATGTAACGGTTTTCCATGTATCTTGATACTCCTATGTATTTTTTGTAAAGGTTTGTTAAAGCCTCTGAAATATGTACAGTTTTTTCCCTACAAATATTCAGAATGCTTTTCTTGGGAATAACGTTTGCCTTATTTACATAATTAACTGAGTTGCTTAGGTCTCCTGGGTAAATGGTACATAATTAGGGAGAGAAGGGGACAGGGAAGAGTTTGGGGTCTAATTAAATATGCTAAAAAACTACTTAATTATGTATTTCCTCAAGAGACTAACTGCTGTGAAATCCTCCTTAAGATTAAACTGGTGTTAGATTTGAGAAAAGGATTTTGCTTTTGGTATGGCTTTACGATTATATTTATGTAGTTCAGCAACCACATCTAGTGTTCTTAACAGTTTGTACAAATTGGATTGTTGGTTTTAATGATTCTAAGGATGAGCATCTCTTAGCTATTGTGTTAAATTGACATGAATATTTTCAAGTAATTTTTGGTTCTTGTAGCTGATTAATGATTTATGAAAAGTTTTTTATAGTGATTGGTTAATAATTTTTTAAGGCATAAAATGAAAGGGAAAGGCTGTACTTAGGTATATGCTTTAACAATTTTTTGATCTGGTTTATTATTGTGTTTATACTATTTCTTTGGCAGATTGGTGATGCTATCTGTGACCTGTTTTAGAATTTTAGATTATCAATAACTCTGTTTACTGATCATTTGAAGTTCAAGGTAGATTACAAAGCAGTTTTAGGGAATGCTTTGGTCAGACCAGGCAAAATCAGCCTCAGCCATTTGCCTGAATTATTCAGCATTTTTGAGAACTGGACCTCTGAATAGCCTTATTAACAAAACAAAACCTCAGTTCCAGAGGTTGTGACAAATAGAAAACTTCTTATACCAGTCCTGATTTCACTGTGTGTGGAAACTGTTGGTTGTGACTAGGAGTTGCTTTGAGGTGACAATGGAGTGGGCTCTGCTGATGGGCAGGAAATATTCAGCACTGATTGCAGTGCCTCAGAATATGATTTTTTGACATGCTTCTCCACCTGTTTCAAAATAGGTCATGTTTTAAGAAATACATCTAACCCCTGCCATTTTCTTTTTCTTTCTTTCTTTTTTTTTTTTTTTGAGACTCTTGTCCTGGGCTAGAGTGCCATGGCATCAGCCTAGCACACAGCAACCTCAAACTTCTGGGCTCAAGCAATCCTCCTGCCTCAGCATCCCAAGTAGCTGGGATTACAGGCATGCACCACCAGGCCCAGCCCATTTTTAGTAGAGGTGGGTCTCTCTTGTTCTGGTTGGTCTCAAACTCCTGGCCTCAAGTGATCTTCCCAGCCTGGGCCTCCCAGAGTGGTAGCATTACAGGCGTAAGCCACTGCGCCCAGCCTAAATCTTGCCATTTTCATGCCTGATCACTTATTTGAGAAGCTTTTGCTAGTACATCATCACTATTCTGGTCAAACAGTTTGCAGATATTATCATCATCATTACTAGACCATCAGAAGTTCAAGTACCCATTTCCCGTCAAACAGTTACTAATAAAAAATGATACTGATTATCAAATTATGTCATCTCAGTCAGTTTTTTCACCTCTATGAACCTCCATTTCTTCACCTCTGAAAAGAGATGAGTGTTTCTTCCTCACAAGGCTGAGACCAGTAGATAGGATGATGCTAGGATGAGAGGCAGTGTAATTGAGTTAGTAAAGCAACATCAGTTTGAATCCCAATGACTCTACTTACGCCATTTCTTGGGATCTTCATTTCCATGTGAAGGCTCCGTATCACCTAAAATTTACATTAAATAAATTTCTTTGCTTTTCTTTTGTTAATCTGTCTCTTTTTACGGAGGCCCCAGCTGAGAACTTAGAAGGGTAGAAGGAAAAAATATTTTTTCTCCCCTGCAAGCTCCAGCCCTCCTGTGTGGAATGAAATGATGACAGTATAGCTTCTTGATGAGGATTGCATAAAATGAAGCCTATTTAGCAGGACATGTAGCACATAGTAAACACTCAACAAATACCCACTTCTGCTGCTTTCTTTTTGTAAAGGGAGAGGGCGGCAGTGATGATGTCTCTTCCAATGTACTTCTTAGGTTGTTGACAGGATTGAGTGATGTGCTCTTAAAACCAGGATTTTTGAATAGTGTGGTTAAATGAGACATGCAGGAGATTGAACTGGATGTAGGTGGTCTTCGTGCTGAAGTTGAGATAGTCCAGTGGTGCTTTGGCCTTTTCATTTCAAATAGGAAGATTAAGACAAGTAATTACTTCTTTTTGGGGGATGGATGGCTATTTTTTAAACATGCAGTGAAAAAATAGTTTGGTATTAGTAATTGCATGGCAATTTACTAACATGTTAAATATCTATTTGACTTAGCTAAATACTACTCTAAATATAAGGGAGGATGTTTGCCTTGACAAGTACTTAAAAAAGCAAACCAGTTCTGGTTCATAGAGACAACTGTGACTTTGATTGTGTTAACTTGTTGGAAAGTAACCATTTCTCTGTTAGAAACTGTTTTAACAGGGAAGCTGCAGTGAGCATGGGGGAAGGGATAATTCATGAGTGCTAATTGCTTGGCTGTTAATTTTCATAAGTGTTGATAGAAGCAGTTCCTTAAATTAAACTTTGTTTAAAATGTATCAGGGGAAATATTCCACAATGTCGAGCCTGAAGTGAAAATTAATATGAATGCTGTGGCAATTAACACATACTGGTTAATAGCTTTTAGCAGCATTTTGGGATGATAGTCCTTAAATACATTTTGCATGCTGCTCTTGTTTCAGCATTGTTCCAGTCTATGTCTGGATAATTATGAACAAATGTTTTCTACAGTCATTGGCATCAATAGCTCTCTTCGAAGAAAGTCACTTAAAACTTTGTGGAAAAGCCACTAGGAAATGTCGCAAACTCAGAAAAGGTCAGCAAATTGAAATCTTACTGAAAAAAAAAATTGTCCTTAGAAGAAAATGCACCTCATCTGAATTTGGAAAATTTGCTATTAAATATTGTCATAAGAATGGTCCTTTCTAATATGTTAAGCTACTTTAGCTTCAGGGTCTATTTCTAAAAAAATAAAGCCTGGGCTTTTTAGTGTTGGCTATGTTTCTAGACAGCAGCTTTTGCTTATTGCTGCCTGAGCTTAGGCAGCGACCTTGAGCCTAAGGGCCTTTCTGGCCTTCCTTCTCCTCTACTCTCCCTCATTCCGGAGCTGAAGTGCCCCCTCCCAGATGGTGACTGAAAATGAAGTTGGCTCCAATGCCCCTTCTTTTCAATAAGAGTTCTCCTAGGTTTTGTTGCTTAGTGCCCAATAAGAGACAAATCTAGGGTGACTGTGTATTTTCAATTAGGAGCTATTTGTCTCTGATTGGGTTTAGTTTACATACTTTTTTTAAATAGAGAAGAAGAGTAAAGTCCCGAAATAATTTTAGCAGTTATTCTCTTGGCTGTTTGTCTCTATGACTGTATTTTGCTAGTCTTCCTTTTCATAGATCAGTTTTACTCTATTTTATTTCTGAAAAAAGATGTTAGATATTCACTACCTCTTTACACATTATGATTTTGAATAGAGGGATCAAATACATTAAAAACATCTTTTATGAGATTATTTTCTCTTACCATTATATCAATGCTTTCCCCTTCCTTTTGCTTGACATTATGCTAAAAATCCCAAGGGAGACCTTGGGATTTTTGTCTTAGTGGTATTCATAATTAGTTAAATAGGAATCTTACAACAACAAAAACAGTGTTTGTAGTATCTTACTCTGAAGTTAAATACTCTATGCTGAGTTCTTAAAACTAGCTTATTCTACTCTGAGCTCTCTCTGTTAGACCTCATGTCTGTAGTTTGTTCTGAATCTTGCCAGTCTGTGGTGGCTTCCTTTGGTTGTACAGCCATCTTCTAGAAATTCCCATCAGAGATAGAATTCATCATTGACTTAAAGGCTTTTCAAAAGAAGGTAGAATTTTGCAGTGGAAAGAACTTGTCAGTCAGTCATAAGAATGGTCCTTTCTAATATGTTAGCTACTTTAACTTCAGGGTCTATTTCTAAAAAAATAAAGCCTGGCTTTTTAGCTTGGGTAAGAATCCTAGTTTTGCCATTTACTTGTTGTGTGATATTGGGCAAATCACTTTGTCTTTTTGAGTCTGTTTTCATGTCTATAAAATGAGGTTAATGATACTTACTTAAAAATATTATTGTGAGGATTCCTTTCTTGTGAAAATGAGAAATGCATACATAGCAAAGTGCCTGGTACATGGCCAGTGCTGAGAGACTATTAGTTCCCTTTCCTTTTACCACATTACTATTCATTTACTTCACATTTGAGGGCCTGCTATTAAGATATGCCAGGCACAGTTAAGTAAGTGATGGTTACAGTGGTGATCAAAAACAGACCTGGTTTCTGATCTCATGGAGCTTCTTCCCTTGGTGGGAAGATGGATATTATGTAAATAGTCCTCCTTATTAGCGGGTTTCACATCCACAGATTCAACCAACCTTGGTTTGAAAATGGAAAAACAAAAACCAACAATGAAAAAGAATACAAATTTAAAAAAACCAATTCAGTATAACAACTATTTACTTTATATTTACATATTATAAGTACTGTAGGGATGATTTAAAATATATAGGAGATTATACTTGATAATATACAAACACCACACCATTTTATTAATATATAAGGAACTTTTGAGCATCCCCGGGTTTTGGTATTTTGGGGGCTCCAGGAACCAGTCTCTTGACCCAACAGCCCAAAGGATGAGTAAGATAGCTAAGTGAAGGGGGGGTGAGGATGTTCAGAGGGTCTGAGGCAATGGGGAGCTTGGCAGTTTCGAGTAACTGAAAGAAATCTGTGTGACTGAAACCCCAAGGGTGAGGTGGATCTGGTGCAAAGTGAAGCTCAAGGGGCAGACCAGGTATGACTGGTAGAGGTGTTTTTTTTTAACCTAAGAGCATTGGGAACCCTTGAACAAGTTTAAATGGGGAGGTGAAGTAATCAGATTTGTGTTTTGGAAGATCACTGGGGCTATGCTGAAGTACGTATCCCTGAGAAGGGTTTATGAGCATAGAGAGAGCAATCAAGAAACTTTCTGCAGTGGTTTGGGTAAGAGAGAGTGGTAACTTGGGCTTATTCATTGGTAATGGAGATGGAGTGGATGAATTCAAGAGAGATTTAGTAGTAGACAAAAGTAGTAGGATTTGTCTATAACCATATCACCCTGAATGTGCTCAGTCTTGTCTGGTCTTAGAAGCTAAGCAGGGTCTGGCCTGCATAGTACTTGGAGGGGGACCACCTGGGAATATTGAATGCTGTAGGCTTAAAAAAAAAAGTGGTAGGACTTGATGATGGATTGTATATAAGGGGATGGAGTAGAAAGGGGTTTCAAGGGCAATTTTGTGGTCTGAGTCTGGCTTGTGGAGCTGGATGAATAATGAAATCATCCTTGAATTAGGAAGCACTGAAAGAGGGCCAAAGATGAGGTGGACAGTCCCATTGTGAGCTGGTTTGGGCCTGCTGACTATAGGTTACAGGCTGTTATCATGTCCTTAAAGACACTATACATCTCCTTTTGGGGGTCATGGGGTACACTTGTTTGGTTTGCAATTGGGGATTCTAAGGTAGTGTTCCCTGAGATGAGAGTGGCATTGGAAGCCAGGAGCTTCTTCTTGTTCTCATTTTGTAGCCAGCTTTGGAACTGGCGAAGGGCTTGCCTCCAAATGTCAGTCATCTTCCAGACCTCAGTCACAATCCAGGTGTCAGTCACCTATTCTCCTGTAACGGAGATGTGTTCTCAGATGCCCAAACCAACTCACCAGGCTATTCAGAGGGGAAAATGAGTAAGTGGTTTTTATTTTATTTTTTTTTTTGATAGAGTAATTTTATTTTATTTTTAAAGACAGGGTCTCACTCTTATCGCTTAGGATGGAGTGCAGTGGTGTGATCATAGTTCACTGTAGCCTTGAGCTCCTGGGATCAAGCAGTTCTCCCACCTCAGCCTCCTGAGTAGCTAGGACTTGTAGGTATGTCATCACACCTGGCTAATTTTTAATTGTTTGTAGAGACAGGGTCTCCCTGTGTTGCCCAGGCTGGTCTTAAACTCCTGGCTTCAAGTGATCCTCCTACCTAAGCCCTCAAAGTGTTGGAATTACAGGCATGAACTACTGCATCTGACCTGAGAGAGTAATTTTAAATGAGGCAGATGTCAGATGTCATTTAAGAAGCTATATTGATTATAATTCTTGAAGGTTAGGGGACTAAGAGGTAAAACATGGACATATTTTTGTTATAATGTTGTGGTACTACCTTCTCTCTAGCTAGTTAATTACTAGGTTAGCAGAGGGAATCTGGTTAGAATGATTATTAAGCACTGAGGTCCCAGAGAAAGCCTAGGAGACAACCCTTGAAAGTATGGTGGGGACAGGGGACAGTGGCATTTTACATTCAGCTTCTTCATCCTGGGGCACCATGGTCTACATGGTTTGCAGTAGAGAGATTTTCTTCTTGCTCAAAAAACTAGGCCCTGATTTTGCTATCTTGAAGACATCTAGTCTTAAAGAGAAATCATATGACAGATGGTCCAGAGAAATCATGTGACAGCCTAGGATCACCCAAATGGGCAAACACCCAAAAGGTGTTTTAATTCTCAGAGATTTTTATTTTCATTCTTATTGACATTCACAGTCGCAAAATGGAAACGCGAGTTCCAAGACTGGAATGCCACATGGTAGAAGGAACACCAACAGGGAATCAGCTGTGACTGTTAGCCCAGCCTGTGCAGTTCTTTCTCTGAGGTCTTGAACAAGTCATCTCCCATCTTTGACCCTTGGTTTCTGCATATTTATAATTAGGACCTTGGCTTAGGTAACCTCTTGGTTTCCTTTTGGCTTTAAGGTTCTAGAGTTTTGTGATTAGGGAGGTGACTGACATCAGTGAGATGTAGAGGGTTACAGATGGGAATACTTGAACTCTTGAAGAGTTAATCTGTGTATACATTGGAATTGTCCTATTAATTATTATATAACAAAATTATGATATAGAGAGTGTTATCTCTAGATGAGGTGACAGGCTCAGAGAGATGATGACTTGCTCAAGGGTACCCTACTAGTACATGGCAGAGCTGGTATTCAACTTCTTTTTTCTTACTGCAGTACCATAGCTGTTTTTTTTAGACTCTTATTGTTATGGAGAAAACAAATGCTTTTAATGTTTGAAAATTTTCAAAATTAAAAAAAAAAGTTTTTCCTTTACCAGTGAACTTGAATCAAATCTGATAGATTGGTTTAGATCTTATTAGTTGTGTGAGTTGGGTAAGTCTCTGTACCTTGTAAAGCTTAATTTCCTTACGTATAAAAAGAAGAAATAATGAGATATTGGGGCTGGGGAAGGGGGAAATGCTTTACACATAGAAGCTAGTATATGCCCCACAAATGTCTTTCTTTCCATTGATCTTCCTGTTGTACAGAGTGGATTCATTTATACATCTCCATCTATCCAACAAACTGTTTACTAAGCCCCACACTGTCCTGGCTCATTCCAAACACTTATTGCATACTGGCTCTGTACCAAGCACTGATAAATAAGATCTGGCTAACTACCCTGGAGGAACTTGAAGACAAGAGCAGCCACATAGCCAACAAGTGGAGGACCCACACTTCACACACAGGATTGTACTCAGTCGGAGGACTGTGACAGTGTTTCATGACTTCAGGTGCATCTAACTTAGCAGAGGAACAGACCCATGAACAAGGAACTGGAGAGTAAACGTATCAGGCACTGTAGTGAAGATCGATATGGAAAACTCTAAGAG